>NC_090890.1:1831705-1854205 GCF_036669925.1 Montipora capricornis
GCTCTTTGTCTTTTTAGCTTTTCAGTCTTTTTATCTTTCAATCTTTTTAGCTTCTTCTGGTAGTTTCACTGTAAAGAATAACAATATTCACTGGTTTTTTTTTCGCTGTTTTGGTTGCAAATTTTGAATTTGCCGGCTTCGCTCCAAAAGAAAAATACACGGGTTGGACAGTTTCCATGGAAAGTTGATCTAAAAGAAGGTTTCCTTCAAGTTAAATTAGACGAAGAGTCCAGCAAAGCTTACTATCTTCCAGACACCCTGGGGGCGCTATTGATGGCACAGAATTCCTATCGGGATTACCCCTGCTGCCCCAGAAATCTTTCAGAAGCAACTGGGCCAAAACTTGGAAGGATTTAAATGAGTCTTCAAAATAGCTGACGACATACTGATCACTGGTTAAGGGGGAACTGAATGCAAAGTAGAAGACCATAAAGACCATGACAGAAACCTAAAATCTCTCCTGGATCGATGCAGAGAGAGGAACATTAAACTTAACAAGAACAAATTTACATCGATGTGTGACGAGGTGCAGTTCATTGGTAACCGCCTGACAAAAGAAGGTCTTAAGTCTGATCCTGCGAAAGTGAAAGCAATTCTCAATATGAAGAAACCTAATGATGTGGCTGCAGTGCAGAGACTGATAGGCATGGTAAAGTACCTTTCAAAGTTCTTTGGTGACCTCTTTCAGATTAGTGAGCCTATCAGACGCCTAACCCATAAAGATGTGCCAATGGCACTCGGCAAAGGAACAAGACGATGTCTTTGATAAGATCAACCAAGCGGTTATTTCTACCCCTGGTTCTCATGTACTTTGATTCAAGCAAACCTATCAAAGAAAGTGGAGATGCCTCCTCACAAGGAATTGGTTTTGTTCTTACCCAGGACGCCCACCCTGTCACCTATGCAAGCCGAGCCCTACTCTAAAATCGAAAAGGAGCTTTTGGCGAAAGTTTTTGGCTTAGAACGCAACCACCAGTATGTTTATGCATGGCAGAAAAGTCATCCTTTACACAGATCACAAGCCCTTGGTTTCTATCTCGAGAAAACCACTAGCATCTGAACCAAAACGACTTCAGCGACTTCTCCTCTGCCTAAAGCAATATGATGCAGAAATCAGATACAGGCCTGGTAGAGAGATGTATATCGCCGACACCCTAACAAGAGTCTATCTAACTCGAGATCCTAAAGATTCTCAAAGATCAGACACGTAGAGAGAAGTGAAAAGAAATCATGCCATAGACTACCTAGCGATCTCCGAGCAGCAGCTGAGTGAAATCAAGCTAGAAACAGCTAAAGACCCAACCCTTCAGATCCTCAAGCAAGTGTTCCTAAGAGGTTGGCCCAAAAACAGTTCGTTACCAAAAGAAGTTTCCCAGTACTTCAATGTTAGAGATGAAATGGCCGTACAGGACGAAATCATCTTTAAAGGCCAAAGATGTGTTATTCCCCAGACTCTGAGACAGAGAGTTAACGAGAAGATCCACAGTGCCCACATCAGAATGCAAGGATGCCTTGCCTCGCGTGAAATTAATCCTTAATTGCCCTCGGGCCCATGCGATTACATATACTTACTGGCGGTAGGGTTAGTGAAAATAAAAGGTTTACGAATTGTCCTCGTTTTGGTGTTTCTGGTTACTGCTTAATTAAATCATTTTCTTCGCTGTTTTCTTTAGAAAAATTCATTGCCCAACTAATATCGCATGAGTTTTAAAAGAAAACAAGGAAATTCTCAGCGAAAGAGCGGACAAGGAAAAAAGCCATTTCAGAGTCAACTGTCAAAAACTGCAAAAGACAGCGAATAGGGATCACGCTAAAATTAAAAATCACAGACAAACTAGCTCGTCATGTAACAGATCGGCGTTAAGAAATTTTGTCAGTTCAAGGTAAAAAAAGACTTTCATTTACGACTTTATTCCACGAGATCATTCACATTTTGATATATTTCAAGACCTTTCAATGAAACACGTCAGCTTTGCTTGGAACAAGATTCGGCAAAATACGGCAACCAAGAAAGGACGAACTTCAAACAAGAACTCCAAAAAATTACCTGTACGTGCTTGATAAACTTTCTCCTTAATTTTACAAAAACTCATTAAAATTACTTGGTTATAACATAAGGGCAAAATGTTCTTGTCGCTGTCGAGGCAAATCGAAAAACAGTTACAGTGTAGGCAAACGGATCGAATAAAAAAAAAAACTTGTTCGCTCGCATTTTAGAGCAAAACAAACAAACAAATCAACTATTTCTTTATGTTCAAAAAGAGTACAAACGATTGCTATTTTTAAAAATAAAAATTCGAGTTTCATTCCTGAACGAAGGAGAAAACGATTAAACTACTTTTCACTTGAAATAATGCAGCCGTAAAAATAACAAAAGGTTTAGTGTCCAAGTTTGAGCTATTACTGGTATACTGTTTTGTCGTTCTCGTTCTCTTTCTCTCTTCTTTCGTTTCTTTTTTCATAGTTCGACCAGGAATCATGCGACCTTATCAAAATTAAACATCTTCTGGAGATATGCCAAAAAGCAGCTCTAACGAAACTAAAAACAAACACTCAGCCTTAAGTTTATATCTCTTCGATGCTTGACTTGAAGCGTAGCCACCAAGGTGGTCCTGACCACAGCTATATATTTCAATCCTGGACTGAAACCGGCGAAAAATGCGGGAAAAAAATTCCCAAACCGTTTTCCATTTAAAGACAAAAGCATCGGCTGTTGAAGAGCTTTAGTTGACAAAGTAAGGCCGTGTAGCCTCGTCGGAATAGGCCATGGCGTGTTGTGCTAGCATACGTTTTGGCATAATTGGAGCAAAAAAGCATAATTTTTTAGACGATCACTGCCACGGCATAATTATCAAATTTTAGCACTTTTTGGAGCATAAATTCATAAAATTTAGTAAATATGGCGTATTGTCTACAGAAATAGATTAAAGGTAGAAAGTTCTTGCAATGCGTGTTTTAGCTACGCTAATAGTAGTGTTGACAATGTTCTGACATGCTTAGTTACTAGGCCTTTTTTGGGGAATTCTACGTTCTATTCTCCTTTTGGAGGAGTCTGGTACTCTGGTTTCCCATCCGGCCTCACCTGGGGATTGTGTAAGCTAGCACAACTGCCATACGACTCCAACAAGCCGTCGATTAACCTTGACTCACAGCCATGCAGGGTCAGATCAGGATTCACAAGAAAGAAATCAAGTCGTTCTACCAGGTCAAGGGCCACAAAGAGCTTCAACTGCAAGAGATCGATGTCAGAAGTCGACCCAAGGTAAATACAGTGAACGGGGGAAGAAAACAGGTGTAAAAAAGATTGGTTTACACGAGAGGCTGCAATCCTTTCCCAATGAACACTTATGTCCAGGAGGAGGGAAGCTGTCTTGCAGTGCTTGCCACGAGTTACTATCCACCCAGAAGAGCATTTTACAAAATCATTGTAAATCCAAGAAGCATTCTAAAGGAAAGGAAAAGCTTGTCAACGAAGAAAAGAGATGTGACCATCACTGAGGCGTTGAAAGCTGATAATGCCAGTTGCCGATTACAAACAAGCAATGTACAGGTAGTGGAAGATTTCTTGAAGGCCGGAGTTCCATTGTACAAGATTGATAAACTTCGCGATCTTCTTGAAAGAGGTGGAAACAGGTTGGCAGATAGCTCTCACTTACGTCAGCACATCCTCCTTATTTTGAAACAAGAAACAGAGCGACTGAAAGAAGAAAAAGCTACCAGATATCTCGGCCTAATCTTTGATGGAAGTAATAGACTGGGTAAAGGACATCGTCATTATCGTGCCTTATAAGGCTAGGTATCTGTGCAAAGTCTGTAAATGCCCAAGATCTGGCTCTTATACTTAATGGCTGTCTGTCTGTTGACTATCAAGTACGTGGTAACTCTTCACTGGTAACAATGAAAGATGGCGCAAGTGTTAACGAAGAAGCCCTGAATCGTATCAAATTTGTGTTTCCTAAAATGCTAAGTGCCATGTGCTTGTATCACACACTAGATAATGCAGGAAACCATTTCAAAGTTCGAGATCTCCTTTCCTTTGGAAGCTTGTGGATTCGTCTCTTTAAACACAGTCTCAGGGCGAAGCTAATCTGGCAAGAGCTTACTGGTCGAACCCCAAAGTCCTACAGTGAAACAAGATAGTGGTCAAAGTGGGAGTGGGAGGTGTTTGAAAGTTACTTGTACAGTTTGGTGATGTAGAGCAATTTCTTTAAGAGGCCGAAGCAGCAAAGCTGCAACCCTTACAGTCTTCTTCACTTTTGCCCCTCCCTGGCCTGTCTCCTTTTGTATTTGTTCTTTTATTCAAACCTTCCTTCAATGTTTTAAGCCGATAGTTTTTATTTGTGTCTCGCTTGATTTGAATAAAATATCCCCTTTTTAATAAGCACCACCCATAGGAAACCCACGAGTATCTCGATATGCGCAGAAGATCTGCGCAACCACAGTAGTAGGCATCAAAGCAACTCCAACGTGGTGAAAAAACGTCTGCCAAGCGTACATAATTTGAATTACAAAGAACTTTGAAAAACTGTTAGGCCGAGCCTAACTGCAACCATTACAGTCTTCTTCACTTTTGCTCCTCCCTGGCCTGTCTCCTTTGTATCAAACCTTCCTTCAAAAACTATCGGCTTAAAAGCCGATTGGTTTTATTTGCGTTTCGCTTGATTTCGTTGCCAGTTTCCAACCGCCGAATTTGATTAAAAACTGTTTTTAAGTGTCTTTGTCAGGAATGAGAGGAAATAAGGGGACATCAACGACTTCAGAGAAAAGTTTATCAAAAGCACAAGCCTTGTCGTCAACCGTCATTAAAAACAAAAATGGGCAAATCTTTGAAATGATTGTTAAAACTCTTGCATGTCATGTGATCTTAGGACATCCTTAAAGATAAAGAGATGTATCCATAATGGCATAGACGATTGAGTGATCGCTTTAATTAAAGAGGCTCACTAAAACCAGAGCGGCTACAAAGCATCCTCTATGATTTCGGTGAAAATGACATCAATTAGGGTTTTGTAAGATTAGTTTATGCGAGTCGACTCATAAATAATGTTTAATAAGGTTCCTTTCAGCACTGTTATTGCCTTCAGTTCTTGAGAGTTTGGGCATATTCTTTGAAAAATGAATCATAAATGAGGGAAGAAGGTGCGATCGGCAATAAACAATAAATCCTCCACCAAATATTGATTTTTTGAGCCCTAGGAATGTCTACAAACTCAGAGTCAGTCTACCTTAGCCCTCAAAACAAACGTTCCCCTTGAAAGAAAGACAACAAAGTGTAGTAGTTCTTAGTTAAACCAGAACGTCATCGTTACTGCTTTCTCAAACAATAGTGTATGTATACCTAAAGTTGAAATGAACTATTGAGCTGAGCGGGATATTTGCGGTTTTATATTCAATTTCTACGCGACGACACGAGTTCAACTTCAATATTGTGAAGGCGATTATCGCTGAAGGCTATGCAAATCAGCTGGTAGGCTTGTGGTGCATGCGAAGATCTCACGAAAACGCGGGTGAAAGACAAAGCCATTTTTTTCTCACAGAATTCCGAGTTTCCTAGTTGTACTTAATTTATACATAACAGTCATTTTGTATCATAAGCATTTTTTTAACGGAGAGATTGTAAAGAATGATTTTCCCACCGAGCTGAAATGCTTTCACTGACACGGTCGAAAGCTTATTTCATTTAGTTTTTCTCATTAACATTTTATCCCGCAAATGAAATAGTTCGGTTTCGTAATAAGAACAACATCAACAAAAAGGAATAGATACAATGTCGAGAAGACCAGCTTTAATTTGACCACACTTCTATTGAAAGTTGTAACTGACGATAGAATGAAATCAAAAGGTAACTGTGATTTTGTCCACAAATTGAAAAATAATATCTGAATTAAAATATATTAACGCCCTTGGCTTAGTGAACCATGTAGGTAATATACCATTGGGTTCATTGGCTAATTTAAATTATTGGCAAAAAGATTTGGAGTGAAGAGTGTTGATCGACTTAAGCGGCTAAAAACATAGTTAAGGTAAGTTTGACTTGCACTTTACCATGATAACTGGTAACACGTATCGCTGCTAATATTCTGTAGCGTTAATACAATAAAATTCGTTTACTGAAAAAAGCATCCGTGAGACTTGCGAGACGCGCGAGTATTGACTACGGAGGCAGCAATACGACTCGCAAATATTAAAGGTTTGACAAGTGAGACGAGCGTTCTGGTTGATATTTAGGACAAAAATCAGATTTCGCATCTCAAATGCTTTAAAGAAAAGAAGTGACTCATAACTATGAGGAGAATTCCACATGAACTTTGGAAGAGTTATGTTTGGGCATCGAAGGGGAACGTGACTGAGGGCGAAGCTTCGATTGATTTCAGTCTACTAAATGGTTAATTAACTTAATTTCGTTTGTGTTGGCTTCGCAAACGCTGCTAATCAAGTAAACCGGAAGTCTGTAAAGAGAGAGTTTGAGCTTACACTCACGGATGTGAGTGAGTTGATTCACAACAAGACGCCAACTAGGCGTTCGAGTGGGATGCACTTATCAAAGTAAGCAACAAGCAAGAGAACAAAGTGTAGTAGTTCTTAGTTAAACCAGAACGTCATCGTTATTGCTTTCTCAAACAATAGTGTATATATACCCAAAGTTGAAATGAACTATTGAGCTGAGCGGGATATTTGCGGTTTTATATTCAATTTCTACGCGACGACACGAGTTCAACTTCAATATTGTGAAGGCGATTATCGCTGAAGGCTATGCAAATCAGCTGGTAGGCTTGTGGTGCATGCGAAGATCTCACGAAAACGCGGGTGAAAGACAAAGCCATTTTTTTCTAACAGAATTCCGAGTTTCCTAGTTGTACTTAATTTATACATAACAGTCATTTTGTATCATAAGCATTTTTTTAACGGAGAGATTGTAAAGAATGATTTTCCCACCGAGCTGAAATGCTTTCACTGACACGGTCGAAAGCTTATTTCATTTAGTTTTTCTTATTAACATTTTATCCCGCAAATGAAATAGTTCGGTTTCGTAATAAGAACAACATCAACAAAAAGGAATAGATACAATGTCGAGAAGACCAGCTTTAATTTGACCACACTTCTATTGAAAGTTGTAACTGACGATAGAATCAAATCAAAAGGTAACTGTGATTTTGTCCACAAATTGAAAAATAATATCTGAATTAAAATATATTAACGCCCTTGGCTTAGTGAACCATGTAGGTAATATACCATTGGGTTCATTGGCTAATTTAAATTATTGGCAAAAAGATTTGGAGTAAAGAGTGTTGATCGGCTTAAGCGGCTAAAAACATAGTTAAGGTAAGTTTGACTTGCACTTTACCATGATAACTGGTAACACGTATCGCTGCTAATATTCTGTAGCGTTAATACAATAAAATTCGTTTACTGGAAAAAGCATTCGTGAGACTTGCGAGACGCGCGAGTATTGATTACGGAGGCAGCAATACGACTCGCAAATATTAAAGGTTTGACAAGTGAGACGAGCGTTCTGGTTGATATTTAGGACAAAAATCAGATTTCGCATCTCAAATGCGTTAAAGAAAAGAAGTGACTCGTAACTATGAGGAGAATTCCACATGAACTTTGGAAGAGTTATGTTTGGGCATCGAAGGGGAACGTGACTGAGGGCGAAGCTTCGATTGATTTCAGTCTACTAAATGGTTAATTAACTTAATTTCGTTTGTGTTGGCTTCGCAAACGCTGCTAATCAAGTAAACCGGAAGTCTGTAAAGAGAGAGTTTGAGCTTACACTCACGGATGTGAGTGAGTTGATTCACAACAAGACGCCAACTAGGCGTTCGAGTGGGATGCACTTATCAAAGTAAGCAACAAGCAGCAGCTGTAAATAAAATTCCTTGGAACAGTACACAAATATACAGATCTGAAACTTTCGCGGCTCTCTCTCCCCTCACAATGTTGTTTGCACGTGATTTTCTGAGTTCATTTGGGGAAACAACATTGTGGGAGGGCAAGATATCGCAAAGTGTTTCAACAATTGTGTCCGAGGTTGTAGTTGTTATTGATATTACGGGTGTTTTGTACGGTGGCCCACAAGTGCAAAACACAACTCAATATTGGGCTGGATACACAACAATCTTTCGTGATACAAAACAATTTTTCACGGTACACAACAATCTTTCACGATACAGAACAATTTTTCACAGTACACAACAATCTTTCGCGACACAAAACAATTTTCCTCGGTACACAACAATCTTTCGCGATACAAAACATTTTTTTACGGAACAAAACAATCTTTTGTGATACAAAACGCCAAACAGCGTTTCACGATGCAAAAGTAAATTTCACGATGCAAAACAAAAATTTGGAAGACTGGTAACAAACACGGGCAACTTTATATCACGTGATCATACAACAACTTGCTGGTAAGTGCTTCGCGTAAGATTACGTACATTGTCCCGACTTAACGAGTGTTACTATGTGTAAGACCACATATATGTAAGATGTGTAAGACTACGTATGTTGTCGTTACTATGTTTAACTATATTGTTCCAGTAAATCTACTGGAATCCCGTAACATCTGTAGTCCCGTAACTTTTGTAATCCTGTAATTTCGGTAACCCCGTAACTTCTGTAACCCTCCAATGGTTTATCATTCGGCCGTTAAATACAGGTGCATTTGTACACCCTCACCAAAAAAAGGTGGTCTTTTCCGACACTTCACAGCTAAGTGGCAGCTTTTTTCGTGTCATTAGTGGTGTCTTAAGGGAGAAGATAAACGTGCATGAACCTTGAATATCCCCTATGTTAATCCTCTACCTGTCATGATTAAATTGCAACCGACAGAGAACTTTGGGAAAATGCTCAGTTGGTAGAGCGGCGGTGATCTAATTCGTAGGTAGTGGGTTCAATCCCACCCTGGTCACATGGTTTATATGGGTAGAAATTGCACTTCTCATTACCCTCCAATAGTTAATTCTGTTGAAACATAAGTGCGATACGGCCAACGTTTGCAAAAACGTAACCCTTCTTAGGTAATCTTTAGTATAAAAAAATAAACTGTTTTCTCAAAATCATAACGGCTAGCAGAACCAGGAGGGTAGCTAAGAACGCGTTAAGGTGGGGGAGCTGATTGAAATTTTTTCAGAGGCTGAAAGAAGGAATAAAAAAGAAGACTATTTCTGGATTACTGACAGACCGTTCAGTGACCCCCACTCAAGAGCATCCCAGGTTGGTAGGGGACTGTTTGCATGTTGTCCATATCGTAATTCTGAACTTCAAATTTTAATTTTAAAACTACCTTTGAATATGCACTATTTTGTATTTCTCAGAAAGTTACTAATCTTTGCAAAAATAAAATAGTCCTAAAATTACTCAAGACACCTCGAGACATCGATTTCGTACGATGAACAGAGGGTTTTTGCGTTTTTCGAAACACGAACGAGATGTTTCCATTACACCATTACATTAAACGGCGGAAAAAAAGGTTTCAGGTTAAGCCTAGTTAAAACTAGTAGATAAACAAGCTAAGATGTTTCGGCAAACATGAACATCACTAGGACACCACAAACAGAATCTTACAAGAGCTAATGGATTACAGAAGTTACGAGATTACAGAAGTTACGGGGTTACAAAAATTACGGGATCGCAGAAGTTACGGGGTTTCGGAAGTTACATGATAACAGAAATTACGGGTTTACAGAAGTTACAATTGCAGATGTTTACGGGGTTACAGAAATTAAACGATTACAGACGTTACGGGACTACAGTGGATTTAGTGGGACAATATAGTTAAACATAGCAACGACAACATACGTAGTTTTACATATCTTACAGATATGTGGTCTTACACATAGTAACACTCGTTAAGTCGGGACAATGTACGTAATCTTACGCGAAGTACTTACCAGCAAGTTGTTGTATGATCACGTGATATAAAGTTGCCGTGTTTGTTACCAGTCTTCCAAATTTTTGTTTTGCATCGTGAAATTTAATTTTGCATCGTGAAACGCTGTTTGGCGTTTTGTATCACAAAAGTTTGTTTTGTTTTGTGAAAAATTGTTTTCTATCGCGAAAGATTGTTGTGTAACGAGAAAAATTGTTTTGTGTCGCGAAAGATTGTTGTGTACTGTGAAAAATTGTTCTGTATCGTGAAAGATTGTTGTGTACCGTGAAAAATTGTTTTGTATCACGAAAGATTGTTGTGTATCCAGCTCAATATTGAGTTGTGTTTTGCCCTTGTGGGCCACCGTAGGTTTTGTCAGCTCAAACCTCTTCTTTCATTTTACAGTTCAGACCGATTGTAAGTGATCAGTGTACAGTATTTTCTGTCATACACACAGACGAATAAGTTGGAGAGTGTGTTATTAAATGCATACCTATTTTGTGAAAACGGAAAACGGTAAAAAACACAGTAAGTACAACGACTGCTAATATTATTCATATTGTCATTCATATTGGCGTACGAGATATTTTCCGAATATTAAATGGAAAAAATCAGTAAGGTAGTACAATGAGGCAGCGCGTCCGGTTTAAACTGTAGATACCTAAAACCTCTATATCAAATTAAAGCTTATAGATCTGGCTATCAAACCATATCAAGAATTTAGAAATTAAATGAATTGTCGAAGTGTTCACGACCTCTAAATGCGAGCGTCCGAATCACCTTTTCAAAGCTACAAGTCAAAGCAAATTTTGCTTTTCGCTATTTTAATTTTGTTCCTCCGTTTCCTGACCCAAAGCCCTAAAAAATCGTGTTTGCGTTTTGCCATACTCAGTTACAGTGAAAAGTTATAGAACGTTTTCGAAATCAAAAAAGCACGTCTGCGAATTTTTTTATTTCAAAATTTTCTCTGAGAATGATTTCACTTCACATTTTTTCAAATACATAACTAGTAGTATTTAAAAAAAATGTGAATTGTTCGTACAAAAATCACTCTCGGAGAAAATTTTGAAATAAAAATCGCAGACACGCTTTTGTTGTTTATATGTTAACCTAGCCACTGTCAAAATTTGGGAGCAATCGGACAAATTCCCTGTGAGTTTTAGCTCTTTAAAGTGTCCGCCTCGAGAGAACAAATTGATTCTAAAAAACAGCGCTAAAACTGTCAATCAGACGGGTAATTTTTACTTCCGGCCAAAACGTAAAACCGCCATTTCACCGCCAATATTTAATCTTTTTGAATAATTTCTTGTTTACATTAGAGATCCCATTTCGATCATTACTTTAACCGAAAAATCCAAATTTGAAGAAAATTGCTGATCTGAAGGTATATGGTAACCTTAAGACAAAGGATCATATTATCAGAACTGGCCATCAGGCTCCTCTATCGAAGCATATCGGTAAATAAATTATCGTAGCATCTGAAGAAAAACCAAGGGAATTCAACATGGGGTAAACCAGGCTCTATCAGTACACTGCTAGTGAACGAGAATATACACACTGTAGCGATAAAGTAATAAGACCAAGGACATTTCCTGTAGTCTTCTTACAACATGACGGTGAAAATGCTATGTAAACGATTCACATAACCAGCCCGCATTCTTATGTCGCCGTCATCATTTGTTTGCGATCGTTTTTGCGCACATTCCACATTGTGCTTTTGTTGAAAGCTTTTGCATTGGTCCGCTGCTACTTTTTCTCTGCTGCTGCTGCTGCGTTTTGTGAAATCGATGTGCGCGTCCTTTTTCTGCTTAGCATGAAGGCTGATCCGCTCCGAAAACATGCGTCAAAAATCCTGCCAATTATGTGGAAAGGTGTTGGGGAGGAGTTTGCTCGTCTGATACAAGGGGCTTTCCTTGAGACGATGTTTCCCTAAACATTAATTTTTGCCTTGAAGAGAACAATGTAAAGATTGCAACTCAAAGACACTTTGCTTGATTGCAATCAAATTTTGACTGTAGCTAGATAAACCGTACTTATTTCTAACAAACCCGTTTTGGGGAGTTTTGTAATTCGAAATTTCCTTCCATTAGAGCATTTTCCACGCGGTTGCCCAAAGATTTTAGTTAGCGCTTTCGATAGTGCTCTGTAATGTGATCGAATCAAGGAAAGCCCCGACAAGATTTTTGAGTTTCTGGGTGACATACTAAATGAAAGAAGTAAATTGCCGAAATATAAAATTCCCATTGAGTTGGAATTTGTACCTTCGCGTTTCAACCTTAACTGAAAAAACACAAATCGTGTTCTCCAATAATATATATTCCATGCAGTAGCCATATTTAATACAAAGGTTGGGATATCCGTTTCACTGAAGACACCCTGAAGGTACACAGTAAACCTTAATAATGTATCTGGTTTTTGTGTCAATTACTTGTGCGAATTTACGGAAATAATTTGAATTCTAATTTTGAAAAATTTAAATATTGTACCAGTTAGTTATTATGAAGACTCTATCTAATTCAAAAGGAATTACAAAGTAAACTTTCGGGGATCATTCGGTACCATTAGTACTACGGTAGGTTTGACACGTCGTGTGACCGATAAAAACTCCCACAAAACACCAAATACCTTTCATAAAATGACGATATGAAAGCTGTAACAAGTACTAATGGCTTTAATAGAAATCAACACTTCACCTTTAGCGAAACCAGGCAATCGGCAGTAGAAAAACCTGTTTTATAGCAAATTTCGACACTACGAGGCAAATGTTTATTCGGAGGTTGTGTAAAATTTAATAAGCCATTTCCGAGTTCAAGTCTGCCTCTTCTTCAAAGCGAGTCTAAGTGCGAAGTTTTTGTGATGGTAATTAGTTCTACTTTAGGTATGAATGAGAACTAATCTTTATAACAAAAACTTCGCTCTTGGACTCGCTTTGAAGAGGAGGCAGACATGAACTCGGAAATGGCCTATTTGGTGCACCCTAGATTTGAAATTCCAAGAAAACAAGACTTCGTAGATGTTTTGCAAGACGCAGCTTTTAAGACGAGCATTCTATACCGCAGACATATCTCAGTTAAGCAGCGTGCCGATCAGTAGTACTCTTAACACGGTGTGCACATTAGGCCGAAACATGATTAGTCTGATCACAAATGAAACATGTTTCGTTATGAGAAGTGTTCACATCAGATAGTGCATTGCGCGAATCATGGTTGAAACATGATTATTCTGAGCATGATTAAAACAACCTCGCGTGGTAGTTTCAATCATGATTAGACCAAACGCGTCCAAAATGGCGAATGGGTGCGGAGAGGAGGCGAGTGCCCAAAAGAACCAAAATTGGGGCTATGATGAGGCCAAATGTCCAGTTGAAACATGGGCCGATGACGAATTACAACGGCAATTATCGGTGATAGGTAGAAAGTAGAAGAGTTGGGAGAACATTACCGAAAAACTTAATAACAACGGTTCCAAGCGTACCAAATCGCAATGCAAATCCCAATTCACACGGTAGCCAAAGCGCGGGGTCGGGATCGGGGTGTCTTTTCTTTTCCAAATTGTTTTGTCTCAATTTTTGTTGAGTCAACCTTGATTTATGCTACTACGATGCTTGTTTCCGTTTGTTTTCTTGCATACACAGCCCCACAACTATTCGTACTTTATTCTACTTTAGGTTCTGACGAGATCATATTTGCCAATGGGTGTAAAGTATGACCTTCTGTATGCAAAGTCGACCATCAAGGAGAATCCCAGAAAAAATGCCAACATCTTTTCCATTCTTTTCTTTTGGTGGCTGAAAGAGCTTCTTTCAATCGGGAACAGGCGCTCGCTCGAGAATGAAGATTTGTTCCCCTTACTTGACGACGACAAAACCAAAACGTCCACTGAAAAACTGCAGATGACCTGGGCTGAAGAAAGTACAGAGCATATTGAGAGGCGAAGCGGAAATGGATATCGATTGTTCAGAGCTCTTATTCGAATGTTATCATGGAAGGACCACTTTTTCATATGGGGACTGGTCATTTTACAGGCTACGTTTAGAGCCCTTCGCCCGGTGTGTTTGGGTTTGTTGTTACTTGAGCTAATGAAAGGGTCAGATGAAGAAGTTTCTTGGGCGTATTTCTACGGTGCAGGGATTTGTCTGAGTCAATTTGGCGAATCTTTATGTTTCCATCAGTTTCTGTACCATTCTGCGTTAATTAGTTTGAGGTGGAAATCAGGGACAATTGCACTTGTTTACCAAAGGGTAAGAAATTATTCTAATGAACGGCCTAATTATAAAATGACGACATTTAATAATTTGATCATGTAATTGAGTGACCATACGTGAATTCGGTTGAATTCTTTGACGCTTTGTTGCGGGACGATGCTAGCGCGTTTTGAACTCGTTCTCCGTTGATCCGACGTAGGTTGCGCACTCTTTGTTGTCTTCGCGTTTGACCGTTGCTTGGTAAATAACCGCTTGTTGTAAACATTTGCCTTGCATGGGGCTAGATGCCTTGTTTCGACAATTGCATAGCTTTGGTTCGTTGATTTCCGTCGGGTTATGTTGGGATGCGTTTAACTTCCTTTTGTTCTGGGTGTCTATGATTTTCTTGACGTTGCTCATACAGCTGTAGCTCACTTTAATGGTATTCCTGTTAAATATTTTCCTTAACTAAAGATGTTTGCTTTGGGGAAGCACCTCTTGACGAGGCTAAGGGAACGTTAGCCAATGTTGGTGCTGACACTTTTACTGTAACGTATAACATCAATTTCGAGATCGAGTGGCAAACGATCTCGCGCGCTAAGCCCTATTGTAGTGCTAGTAAAAAGTGTAACCTCTGTTTGACCGAGAAATACATTATAATCTGCAAACTGCATCGCTGCACACTGAACAAAAGGAACGAACTAGTATCTTCGTGCAGACACAGGGTGGAGGTGCTACAGCGTGGAAGTCAATAAATTACTAAATTCCTATGTAAATGCAGTGATGGCAGTCTTAAAAAACTCCTGAAGGGAGTGTGGAAAAAATGGAAGAAAAAAAACAAATAAGCTACAAGTTGTAGTTTATTTGTTGTCTCCCATGTATACTTCGCTCTACTTCTATGTATGGAGCACTGTTTTACGAAAATCAAGTTTCACACTAAATGGCATTTATTATGACAACAGAATATTGCATTATTTATTATCATCTCCTGATTTAAACAAACAGCAAAAACAGCAGAACTGACGAGATTGGATACTAAACTCGTTTAATTTGCGGATTTACTTGCAGGTTCTTACTTTCCGTCAAGTGGATTTTACCAACATTTCACGAGGCCACGTAATTAACCTTATTGCTAGTGACCTTCAGCGCTTCGAACATGTAGGAGAGAAATTGGTTCTTATCTTTGGAGTCTTGCTTAATTGTTGTACGAATTCTTCCCTAATGGTTTACTTGTTTGGATGGAAAGCTATGTCAGGCATATTTTTTCTTCTCATCCTTCCTTTTTACTATGGCTGGAAAATGGTGTGTACGTTTGCGGTCTAAAATATCTAACGTCGCGGATGAGCGAGTCAATTTGATGAACTCCATCATCTCTGGGATTCGCACCGTCAAGATGTATGCTTGGGAGTGGCCTTTCATGGAACGAGTGCTAAAGGCGAGATCGTAAGTATTCATTTATTATTCCACTAACACCATTTTACCATATTTGTCCAAGACAACGTGTAAAATATTAAGTAGCTAATACACTGTAGTGTCCCTGTTTCACCGGTTTCGAACAGAGTATATACGGACGGAACTTGATAAAGCCCAAAAATTTAGCTTGTCATCGGTTGTCACTCGTCATTTCGTTTATCCTATCAAAAAAAAGGACATGTCATAGGTCTGTATTGTTTTCGTTATTCGCACGCGCCTTCGTGATTATTTTGCAATTGATACGATTCTCATTGCAGAAAGAAGGCAAAATACTAGAAAATGGCGTAATAGTGGAATAATAAATACCATAGTAAAAGTTTAACGTATAATGCGTGAGGACATTTCAGCTCGTTCTTCGTATTTGCCCAAGCCCTTTCGGGGCTCGGAAAAATACTACACAACTTGAAAAATATCCGCGTGTACAATCTCATTCTCAGAGAACGTGAACGTTTCAGCCAGCGGCAAAATTTAGAGCACTGGGGGAATCAATTTTTTGACTAAAAACTGGGCTTACGGTTTTAGTGCGCATGTACGCTATTAGTGGCGATTCTGCCGGACCCGAAGAGCTCTCTTCAAGCGTTTTCCCTCTTTTTTGAACGGTCGTAAACCTGCCACTTTAGTACTCTTATCGTGTTGCTTTTTGTCGGAATCCACGCAAAGAGCCTTAAATTGTGCAAACGTAACGCTTAATTTATTTTTCGGGAACATTGCTGACAGACATACGCGGGTTTAGTTGGGGTGCTGTCAGCCACTTCATTGGCAACTTTTATTTGTAACAATTTAACTTTTAAACAGCTGCGGGGTATATTGATGCTCAATGAGACAGAAAGAACAGCCACTCAGAATCGTCCCTCAAATTGATTTCCCCAGGCCACCGGCCAGAAGATCACGGGCTCTGGGAACGAGATTGCTGTGCGTATTATGTTAAGCCATTCAATAAGGTGTATGTTTGATCGCGTTGAAAACAAATCGAAATAATTCTGTGTCATAGGTTTAATAAGCTTTGTCGGCTTTCTCCTTTTATTTTCAATATATCTCCGGATAAGAAACGTGTTGACAAGATAAATTTGCCACCGGAACTGACATTTCGATCGTTAACGAATGACCAGCCTGTTGCTACATATGACCAATACTTACCAGGTCCTTCCGCTCGAACACAAGAGCTAACAGAATTAGTGAGCATTTTTCCTGTGATTCGTTCATGTTTTCCCTACTAGTCTACTTTCTCACCCATAAATTTCGCCATCTCCAACTAAGCGTTAATCCATTTTAACTTTTCAGCGTATAATCTGTAACCAAGTAAATGAATAAAGATCGATACAGTGTTGTCGGCAACACCCTTCGTCAGAGCAAATTGAGGAATGAATTATTATGAGTTCTTAGCGGTTTATATATAGGAGGTAGAGAAGCCTTGCAATCTGTGCTACCATAATGACATTAATGCAGTTTTTTAGAAACTAATCCCTTCATTTTCTGGACGACCCTAGCTAACACAATCTGTTTTACCTTTCAGATATGAATTAAACCTGATCAAGTGGAAAGCAGCTATACTTTCGACCTTTGATACTTTATATTTCTCCTGCAACACTATCGCAGCTTTCATATCGTTTACCATAATGGTATTAAATGGAGTAGACCTTAACTCATATAATACCTTCATGATTCTATCACTCCTGAATTCAATTAAAACAGATGTCACGTGGACGGTTGCACAAGGAGCTAAAGAGTTAGCTGACTTTGCTAAGGCTTTGTGTCGCATCCAAGACTTACTTGAGTATGACTATAGCAGCGCGCAAAAATTTCTCCACGGTGCTTTTGCTGATTGTAAGAAAGGTAAATCTTTTAAGGAAAACAAAACAAGCACTCTCTCACTTCAGAATGTGGTATGTAGTTGGAATGGCAGATGGGAAAGACCTTCTTTGAAATCGGTTTCCTTAAAAGCTGACAAAGGTGAACTTGTTTTCATTATTGGTCCCGTTGGTTGCGGAAAGTCCTCCATATTTTATGCCATTCTAAACGAAATGTCACTACTCAACGGTTACATAAGATATCACGGCAAAATTGCGTGGAATAGTCAGCAGTCCTGGGTATTTTCTGGGACTGTAAGAGAAAATATTTTGTTTGGCGAAGCCTTTGACGCAAAAAAGTATGGCAAAACGTTAGGGGCATGTGACCTTCACAAAGACTTAGAAAGGCTCCCTTTTGGGGATATGACACGTGTCGGAGAACGTGGAATAGTTTTGAGTGGTGGACAGAGAGCTCGTGTAGAATTGGCACGTGCAGTCTACTTTAATGCTGATATCTACTTGCTGGATGATCCATTGAGTGCAGTTGACACAAAGGTCGGACAGCATATTTTTCAGAACTGCATCAGCACCTTATTGCATGACAAAACTCGGTTGATGATCACCCACAATTGTCAAGTGCTCAACAAGGATGCGAAAAACATTGTTGTTATGAAAAACGGACAAACGTCATTGAAAGGCAGCTTTACGACATTGCTTCAATCTGGCTGCGATCTTAACGCAGCAAATCAGTCTCCAGAACCAGAAGTCTCTCGAATTAAAAAAGAAAGAGCTGAGATTCAAGACATAAACAAACATGATACCGAACGGTGGGAAGATGCCATTGGTTTGAAAAAGGCCGATGAAGATCGTTTGTCTGGTTCTATTTCGCCGACCATTTACTGGAACTACGTGCGAGCTGCAATGTCTTCTGCCGCAATTGGAATCATGATCATGTTCTTCGTTGTTGTGCAAGGTAGTTTAAGTTAGAGTGACTTCTTTGTTTTTCTTTGTATCATTCCTATCTTGACTACTATTTTCTGAGTAGTGATCTTTTTTAGGATTACTCGGCTTTCGTGGGGATTTATAGTAATTTAGTGCCTGTGTTGTTCTACTCCTTGTTGGCAGTTCTTAGTTGGCACGGACAGTGGTGCTTACACTTGATACGTCTCTAGGATTTTCCCCCCTTAATTAAAACAGCCCATGCAAAAAAGACCAACCCGCACGATTTTTGGGATCCGAGAACTTCCAAATTTAAAAAAAAAACTGCTCTCAGACTTGATACGTTTGGGTTATGGAGTTATTGATAACAGCTGTTAAATAATACAGTCAAAGATTCGACTTTCAACACAGTAGCAAATAATCTCTTTACTAAGTGCACTATGTCTTCTTTCATTCATTTTCTCAAAGGATTCCTCGTACTTCCTGATTGGTGGCTTCTTAAAGTGACGTCTCGATCACATGACCCACAGTTTCAAACCAAGGAGTTATATATTTTTGGTGGCTTAGGGGCTGCAGCCTTTTTCTTATCATTCTTCAGGGCAGCCGCGTTATTGAATGCCTTGGTTACGTCTTCAAAGAATCTTCACCACTCCATGCTGACAGCGGTGTTGAGAGCTCCTGTTCTATTCTTCGACACCAACCCAGTTGGACGAATATTAAACAGATTTTCACGAGATATTGGCATCGTGGACGAGCTATTACCTTATGCCTTTTTAGACGCTCTTTTAAATGGTCTGTTTGTTTCCGGGTCACTTGTTCTTCCGTCTGTTTTAAATCCCTGGGTTACCATCCCGGCCATTACCTCAGTCGTGGTTTTTCTTTTAATGGCGCGTTACTACCTTAGGTCTGCACGGGATCTGAGGCGAATGGAAGGAGTAAGCAGGAGTCCAGTGTTGTCTCATTTTAGCGAGACTTTGGAAGGATTGGTACATATTAGGGTCTTTCAGAAAGAGAACAGCTTTCTGGAGGGATTGTATGGGTATGAGTTTAAATTTTTGACTTTCCTATAAATTCAGGCTTATCAACTTAATGGGGTTTAATTGCCGCCGATAAAATTATTTTGAAGAATGGAATGTTGCGTTTGTCACCTTTCCCGATCAACGTCGAAAGCCATGTATACAGTATATATTTTGGTCGATAGTTGTAAATCTGACTAAATAGCTGGATTTTGTATCACAAATGTAGGATGCATCCCATTAGGCCTCCGAATTAACTTCAATGAACTCAGTTTGTTTTGAAAACATCTAAAGGGGAAAGACGGGTTTTGGTATTTTGTTAATTTATTTAGGAACCACATGTCCTCTCGGGTGTGCTATTTACCTTGTATCGTTTCCGTAGAAACGATGCGTAGTTAATTTTATTACAGTTCGCACTTGTTACTTATGATTCAGAGTCTAGCCAAGGGCAAAGTATTTCAATCCTGTCACATGGGTCATAACACTCGGTATCTAACAAGTACTTGCTTCGGTCCAATAAGATTGTTTCTTTCCCTACCCTTGTCCATTGCTTCCAAAGCGACTGTCAAACGCACTTATAATCCGAGATTACTATTAGTATACTGATAAGTATCTTTTCATTCCTAGAGACTAATATTTTATTTTCACTCACGGTTTAGCTAATCGTGTTCGCCGGATTAAGTGTTATCTTTGACTAGATCTCGCAAATACTTGGGACCATCTCCTACAGGACTAAAACTGGCGTTGTTTTCATCTTAATTGTAAATGGTCTTTTTTTAAACTGAAATGGCTTTGAGGTTGCGGAGATCCGTTTTTTAAATTTATTTTTATTTTTATTTTATTTTATTTTTGTTTGCTTAAAGATGATATAAATTTGATCTGAAGAGAATTAAAACTGCAGCTTCTCCGCTCTTTTTTTGTGTCAGATACCAAGACGCACACAACAAGGTCTGGTTTGCCGTCATATCAACAACAAGATGGCTTGGAACCCAAGTTGACATGATCTGCATAGCCTTTGCCATATTTGTGGTTTTCCTTGGTATTTTGACAAATAAGGACTCTGGTAAGTGTTTTAAAAAGCTTAGCTATTTTAAACTGACATCATAGCAAAAACGTCTGTTAAGGGCGATGCCCACTACTGTTATTGCGCATTTCTGCGCATCTGCGGATACTCGGATTCTCTATGCGTGGTGCTTACTAACACAGGGATATATTCGCGCAATTTAAAACTATGCAGAGAAAACTGAACTTAACAAGTATTCTTGGTATCCAAAAAGAAAATTGGGGGTAAACGTGATGCATTTTTCAGAGATCATTAAATTTCAATTTAGAAATTCCATACGTTGCTTCGTACTTCAAATCTTTTTACAAATGTTGTTGATCAATTGGCTTTGAAAAATGGGTGGTTAACCCCAATTTTCTTTTAAATTTCAATAACACTTCTGCTTTTTCCGCATATTTTCCGCATATTCATACACCGCGCAAAAATATGTTTGAAATAGTAGGCACCGCCCTAAAGCAATGATCATTGTTAAATAACGCTTTTTAACACACTTCTCACGTTGTAAAACCAACCAGTGCTCATGCTGACGTATTCTTCACTGTCATTTAAGGTGCCTCTGCCTTGTCCATTGTGTACGTTTTGAATCTCGCTATAGACACATGTCAATATACCATCAGAAGATGTTCAGAAGTTGAGAACTACATGACATCAGTTGAACGAATCATCACTTACACCCACTTAGATCAAGAGCCTGGATACAACAATGATCTTCAACCCACTGATAGCTGGCCACAGCACGGTCAAGTAAGCATCAGTAATTTAGGACTCGTCTACTACGAAGGAGGCCCAAAGATACTTAAAGATTTGACTTTCACCATTGACCGCCATGAGAAGATTGGAATCGTTGGTCGCACAGGAGCAGGCAAATCGTCATTGGTCGCAGCTCTCTTTCGCATGCCTCAACCAACGGGTGACGTCATCATTGATGGTGTCAATATTGCTGATATTAACATTCAAAGATCTCGCCAAGCCATGGCAGTCATTACCCAGGATCCTGTGCTATTTACCGCTTCACTTCGTGTAAATTTGGATCCCTTTAAGGAGTACGAAGACAAGGAGCTCTGGGATGTCCTAGAGGAAGCGAGTTTGAAGCCTATGCTAGAAAGGTTGCCTCGGCAACTCAGCGAAGAGGTCAGAGAATGTGGAGCAAACTTCAGCGTTGGAGAAAGGCAACTGTTGTGTCTAGCTCGCGCTTTACTGAAGAGGAACAAAATCATCGTTATGGATGAAGCAACGGCGAACGTTGATCACAAAACAGATCAATTGATTCAAGAAACAATCCGTACGAAATTTAAAGATTGTACAGTCATCACAATTGCGCATCGATTGAATACCGTCATTGATTATGATCGAGTTTTAGTTCTGGAAAACGGACGAATTGTGGAATTTGGCAAGCCTACAAAGTTACTGGAGAACAGAGCTGGTGAATTCTCAAGGCTCTATCACAGTCACGACATCGCTGGTTCTAAAGATGACGAGCACTGATCATAATTTAGTTGTTTAATTGAGGCTTGTGTTGTTTTTTATCTGTATTTTTGGGAAAGAGAGGTGTAAAGCCGATGTTACACTTTGAAACTTTTAGCTAAAACTCAATATGTGCAACGGCGCTGCAAAAAAAGTTTCAGCAGGCGTTGCACCGTGTAACATAAAAGGTCAAAACTCGTTCGGGTACTTCGAAACTGGTCTCGAAATATGTTGTTTGCGTTATCTTAGCCAGTTTCTGATTGGCTTTCGCAGCGTAGCGTAACAAGACCGCGCAAGACCACTTTCACGAAGTGGTGTTACACTGTGAAACTCCTCACGGTTTTTATCATCACTGCGATTGCTGTGACCGTTGCAGAAGTAGAAAGCGGTTCTAGTTTTTGCCAAACTTGTCTCGCTACGGAAGTTGAAAAAAGGTTCACAAAACCGACAATGTTACACGGTGCAATGCTTCCTGAAACTTGTTTCGCAGCGCCGTTGCACTCAGGTTTCTGTTAACAGTTTGGGTGGTGTCGTACCTCATTGAACGGGCTTTAGGATTGGCCAAAAGAACAATAGAACGAACAGTGGATTTGGCACAGAAAACAATAGGAAGTACGACACTATACAGCCAATGAAATATGGTGGTCAACAAGATAAGGGGAACGACCCTACCTACAAGTTTCGACCTGTAACAGCGGCTTGCC
>NC_090890.1:1859205-1866705 GCF_036669925.1 Montipora capricornis
CAATACGATTGTAGCACTGCGTGCGACAAATGGCCAGCTTTTTACAGTCGACGTAAACAGAAAGATCAACGTTTGTGGGCACGATATACCAAAGAACATATGTCAACATTGCTTTTACCAAACACACGTATCTTCTCCTTAGCCGCCGAGAACTTCCCTCTACAAAGAATGCAGCATTCACAATCGTGAGAAATCTTCTTGGGAGTTTCGTTCATGGTTGTTTATATCACTCATAATCACGCTCCACAACTGAGAATCTTACCTGTATGGCTTGTATTTCAGACACGCAATTGCGCGAAGTCGCGCAAGAGTAACGCGAGCTTGCTTCTATCATACAATTTGATTGGTCAAAAACCTAACAAAAGATCTTACGTCACAGAAATCGTTTTGCAGCTCGAACTCGCAGACGTTACTTTTCGGGGGAGAGAAACGACCGCCGGAAATACGTCTGCGTTCGCAGGCTAGACGGGAGCAGGCCGTGGGAGTTTGAGGACAAATCGGCTCGGCCCAAGCCAAGTACTAAGTGCAAGTGCGTGTTGTCCTACCCGGGCCACCCGGGTCAGAGATTTTTCTCTGTCCTTGGGTGTTGCAAAAGAAGTTCCTGATGCTGTGGATCAGCGAAGGTTCTTCATCCGTCACATGCACACAGTAGCGATGGCCTCACTTGAGTTCTTTCCATATATACATACACACGCTACTTAGGACAACACACACTTGCAAATATTTTAGTCTCGAAAAGTTAACACAGATGCAAATATTAATCCCAAATCCAGATTATCTATGCTGCTGTTACCCTTCAAGAAGGGAACAGAATACATGTATCTAAACCAAGAGATGATCAAGGTAAGTTTACCTTGATAATCTCTTGACTTAAACACAACAACCATTCTTCCAAAGTCTCCAAACAATGGGAATTTACTAAAAGCGTACTCACAAATAATACGGTCGACAGCTCATTTCATTTAGTTTTTCGCACACTAACATGAAATGGTTCGGTCTCGTAATAAGAACAAAAAGAGCATAGATATAATGTCAAGAAGACCAGATTTGACTATATACACTTTCATTCCAAGTTGTAATTCTCGGTAGAAATCGTTAACTATGTACGCATAATTTATCCACTTCCCAAAAACAATGGCTTTTTTCTGCATTGACTTGAAAAAGAAAATTTGAATTGACATAAATTAACGCCCCTGGCTTAGTGAACCATGTAGATAATATACCATTACGCTTGGGCTGACTGGAGATACCGGTGTTACAAGAACCGCAAAGACATAACCAGAGTTAGTAGAGGGGGGACATTGTTTGATGTTTTTTTGCTCTTTTGTTTTCCTTTGTGTTACGTCTTCTGTGAGTTTCACAGGTTTTTACAACGAGGATGAGGTTTCAGGTGCTTCTGTTGGTCCTCAGCCGGTACGTGATCCCTTGTTGTGTAAAGATTGCACAAGCAAGTGTCGTTGATTGCTGAATCCTTCTTTCGTGTAACAAGATATAAATAAAGGCGTATTGCGTCCGGAGAAAAAAGAAGTACATAATAGTGAATAAGGACCTAGTTAAGCGACCTGTCTCCACAGGAGGGCTAGTAGCTCAACAGGTAGAGCATCCTACAGGTTTACCTAGGACTCTGACTTTTTCAGTTGTCCTTCCGCCCGTTGAATTGAAGCAGGTAGCCACTATATAGGACTTCATGTTTCACGATCTTTAACTGAGATATCGAGCTAACCAAGTCAAATCCGAGTTGCTTTGTTTATATATCAGCAATGTCTTAGTTTCCATTTCGTCATAACAACAAACTCCGATAAACTATTTTTAAAGGTACCGTGAAAAGTCAAAAAGAACGACGTTTCGACACTATCCTAACGTCATTATCAAGTCAAAAAGTAAAAATTGGAAATTGAGTATAAATACTAAAAGCACAATATATATAGCTACGATAATTGCCAACGAGCAAGCCGAGCGAAGACGCGAAGCTTGCGAGGCGGCCAGCTTAATGCCGCGCATATTGCAGCAGGCAGAAAATTTTTCGATCGTGCTGTGAAAAGTGCGCGCAATGTAAGCCTACGTTAGTGTAATGTAAGGTTCCCTGCAGATTTTAGTAGGGACCAATAAAAGCGCGTGTTTTGATGTGTGATGTCGTTAGACAAATTTTTGACAACCTTGCATGACGCGTGCGACTATTGATGATATCGTGTTTGGAGGTGAGTGAAAACATATTTTCTTCCCATTTCCCTGACCTTTGTGTTGTGTACACTTGCTTTGAGTGTTCTTAAATACTTATTTTCGAACCATCGTGTTCTATAATGAGTGAACGAGCTCAAAACTAAACCAGCGTACGTGTTCTTATCGACCACTGTTGTCAATTACGGATTTCGGCCCGCGAGTAGAGCAGTTTGTTGTTAGTTTTGTAACCATTGAGTTGTGAACAATTTATTTTAATTTTCAAAGGAATTATGTTGTCTGCAAAGTACACAATTCAAAGAACAATCTGACTTACAATTCATGGCTGTATCTCGCAAAATAGAAATTCTGCAAGTGAAACAACCTTCATGTGCGAGAGAGGTTGATTCCTCATTACATGTTTCACACGGAAAAGTCTGAAAACGCTTTGGCGATTTTATACATGGCACTGATTTTTTTCAACTTAATTATTGTATACTCCTGTTAAAATTACGGCTGTACAAGAATTACAGCAGTACTTCCATATTATTGCAAAACGCGTTGACATATACATTGTTGTTGAAGATACAAAGTGTGCAATTTCTATTATTGCCGTATTGTTAAGTTGCAGTATAGTTGAGTTGCTGTACTTTCGAATAAAATAGTTACAACTACTGTTAGGTATGTTGGATCTCTGATTCAAATCTGCAAACTATGTATTATATTGACTGTTTCGTTGGCTCTTGGCGATAGCTATTACTAGTACTACAAGTTAATTGAAACAGAAAGCTTAGCACGAATGGAATCTGCTTGAGTATTTAAAGAATGCTCGAGTTTTCCAGTGAATAAAATTTCAAAAACCAAATAATCAAATTTGCTCTGGCACTTCCTAAGAATTTTAAATTGGCTAGCTTTTAAAAGATTGCTACTACCTCGGGACTCCGTGAAATGTTTTTCGATCGCCGAATAATATTGTGCTCAGCAATGCACACTGGTGTAGGTGTCGGGCGGTGTACCCAACATAATCTACATCGCATAGACCACATGAAAAATAATAGACAGCGCATCGCTGATTAATAATAACTGGCTTGATTTCTCGTGTCTTAAGTTTCCGTTCTAGTTTAGTGCTCACAAAAACAGGTTGAATAAAAACTCTGCGCTAAGGTCAAGTAGTTGCCGCCGAACCGCACTAGCGGTTACCGCGAATTAAAGGGCAGCTAAACTTATTGGCATTATAACAGATTACTCTGTGCCAGTAGGAGTGAAAATTGATCAAGCTATTTAAAAACACAATGTGGTTTCGTGCTTAGACTCTTTCCTCTAACAAAGAAGCATTTGATCGGCGAAGTGTGTAAAAAATTACGTTCAATTTTTTTGCGATTTGATTATCGTAAGAGCTTGATTGATTTCACTATTAGAAATTTCACTCCTGCTGGTGCACAATCTTGTAATGGGACATCCGGTTAAAATTCAGTTAGAATTATTCTGCAATCCCAATGCCCGAGTCAAAAAATTAATTATAAATACTAAAGGCGCAATAACTACAACAGTAATAACAGAGACACAAAAAGCTTAGCATGAATGCAATCTGCTTGAGTTTTCTATTAAATAACATCTCAAAAACCAAACAATTTGCTCTGAATTTGCTTGACTTCTCTTACCTTGGCTTTAAGATACTGTTCTAGTTTTGTGCACACAAAGACAGGTTGAATAAAAACTTTGGACTTATGGCTAAGGTCACGTAGTTTCCACCGAGCCACCTGGCCCCAGTTGTTCGAAGGGTGAATAACGCTATATATCCAAAACGTCGTGGTTTTTAAAACCTTTTTGGCTTTTAGTATGTTTAAAATAGTTTATCGCAGTTATTTATGACCGTCGAAATGTTTGTCAAAATAACTTCTTCTGCTTTTATTTTATACCTGTTAAATGTTAAAAGTTTGATCTGTTTAGTCATGAGAATTTGGTGTTATATCAAGATCACACCCATTAAGCTGTCGCATGCGCAGTCCCTTCTGAGTTAATTAGTCGAACCGCCCGCTTTGGTCGCGCAAGCGAGCCGAGGGGAGAATGGTGATGGAGCAAAGATATAGGAGGGACTGCACTATCTTCTGTAACCGACGCGTTCAGAATCTCCCGTTGTACCAGCAACTGGAAATTCTGATTGGTCCGTCGACAATGGACCGTTGTCACATTTTTTTTGACGAGTTGATTACTTTTCGTCAGATTATGACGTCAATCTGTCTTCGAATTTCATTGGGAAAAGAGAAGCACTACATTGCTTTTGCGGTTTCGATCAAATGGCTAACACATTGAACCAAACAAGAACAGAAACTTGCAGTCGAAGCTTTCCTATCGTGCAAATATGTTACGGCTGTGCTACCAACTGGTTTCTGCAAGAACATTTTTTATGACAGCTTTGTAATCTTAAAGGATAAGAGTGACCCAAATCAAACGCAATCGATCGTGGTAATAGTTCTTCGTCGTATCATCATCGAAGACCAGATTCGGTCAAACGATTATCTGGGTAGTTGCCTTCGAGAAGAAGGGGAATTTGTTGAAGGACACTAACCTGCGATCAGGCCCATTTTTAGCTTCGCCCATATGTTCTCTTATGTCGTCGCTCGCTAAAATTGGGCCGGACCAAAAATCTCTCAAGAATTCCGGACGGTATTTTGGCCGACCAAACTCGTGATCTGATTGGCTGTTGAAACGCCGGAAGTGAAAATGCCATCGTGATTGCGCGGAGCTCTCGCGAAGTCCTCGAGACTAATCCGCCATGAGTGTACGAAAAAATTTTGCTCCCTTTTGTTCTTACAATGCCGTGGACGGTGCAACTCTCTTTTATTTGTATAAATGGAGATATGCCATCTGAAACATCTCATAACTTGTCCAGAATCGGGTTTGAATCTCTGGTACGAGTGAAATTAGCGATTCCGTTGTCGAGCTCTGTGGCCATATGGTTGAAAGTACTTTGGCACAAACTTCCCTGATGTTTTGAAAGCTAAATAGCTGGTTCTTTCAAATGGCAATGAAAGCCGATGCATATTGGTTTCCTGGATGAGACAAGGGACATATATATCAACAGGAGGAGATGCTGATAAAATCGCAAGTTACACGAATGCATGTTTTGAATATCTGTGTATCAAACGGCTTTATTTATTCACTGTACATGACACGGTTTGTTTGCACACTTCATAATATTTCCAGTTGATTTTACTTAAAACTCGCACTCCAGAAACTAAAATGGCATGTTTCCAGAGAGATCAATTGTACAACAATAAAAGAAACTTTGCGAGTGCATCTTACTGTTCGTACTCCATCAGAAAATTAACAGCCAATGCAAACTTATCATGATTTTACTGCGCGCAATTCTAGAAATACACTGCAACTGAAGATATTACCCGAAAAAATCACCAAAAAAACCTTCATGGGCAAACACGTTAAAGGAATAATGTATTTCTCTTTTTTTTTCTCTAAAAATCTATTGCCAAACCGTCCAACGACAAAATGCTACAGTAGGTTATCTCAATTACAAATTAAGATGTCAAGCTTAAATAGGATGCATATTCAGTGAAGTTCGGAGGGAGAATTACACCGGCCTTTGCCGCAATATAGCGGTCGAAAACATTCCCCACGCTTTATTTGTTTTTCTCAAATTAAAGCCAACGGTAACTTTCGAATTCGTTTATAATATTCCTCCCACGGTAATAACTCTGGTCAAAACAAAATAGCGTGAATCTGCCGTCCACGCGTGTATTGGTGTAATGGAAGTAAATTTGATTGGCCGATGAAGGACATGTCAATCAATCAAAAAAAGTGGGCGGAAGGAATTTCGAAGAGGAATTTGGTCAGGCTCTATTTTTCGTTTCGCCAACTCCACATTACGTACCACGCGAAACTAAAATAGAGCCTGATCGCAGGTTAGAAGGACACGTGCTTGTTTTCTTTTAAAACTAATGCGCGCGGCTCAAGATAAATTCATTGCCAAACTGGTGAATTCCAAAGTAAATTTCACTCGAAAAGCCGATATCGCTTCGTGATTAATGATGATAATAATAATAATAATAATAATAATAATAATTGGTAGTGCTAATCATACTTACTTGCAGTCGAGGACTGAATTGCGAAGGGCGCAGCTCACGATATCGGGCTGAAAGCATACAAAGACGCCTGGCTGCCGCTATACAGTCCATGTTTGATGTCGGAGCACAGCACCATGAGGGAGGAAAACCGGAGTACCCGGAGAAAAACCCTCAAGTCAGGTTGAGATCGACTGAAACTCAGCCCACATGCTCGCCGAGGCCAGAGTTGAACCCCGGCTCGCAGTGGTGGGAGGCCCGATAGATAACCACTAAGCCACTAAGCCACCCTGACTTATGCGATATCCTTTTTAGCGTAAAATGTACCGTAGAATTCACTAGTTAGGCAATGAATTTTTCTATACAAGAAAGCAAAGAAAACGATACGATTTATATATATTTAAGCAGCAACCGGAAACATCAAATTAAAACGCGGACAATTCGAAACCTTTTATTTTTACTAACCCTACAGGCAGTAAGAATAAATAAACAGGGAGCTCCGCTTTTAGGCTTGGCTAAATCTATATATTCATCTTCATTCTCAATACCTGTCTGACTGAAATGGGGAATAGTTTACAACAACACAGAGTTGCTGTTGGCATGCATTGCCTGTATTTAGTTGTCAGGGATTATCGAGGATGCTTCAAGGGAAAATTCTGGTGTTCTATGCTGCTTCTCTTTTACTTCACAACGATTTATTTACCAGTACTAAAACGGGTTGTCTCGTTATTGTGAATTAACGAAAATAAATCGTCTCTGGCTTACACAGACATTTTTACATAGGAAGCAAGTAAGTAAAGTCTTAATTTCATGAGGGCCGGAGCACGTAGTAGCCGGAGCTAATAAACTTGTGGCCCTCTAAATAATAAAATAAAAATAAATATACTAAGCTATAAAAATACAACGAATACAAATACTATATAATCTACTAAAGTTAATAACTATCTAAAAGATAAAATGTAGCATTATAATCATGTCACAATTCATCAAGTAACTTAAATAGAAAAATGGTCAAATTTCTGCTGTTGTTTAAAAAACCCATTCCACAATGTTTTTTTTAAAGAATCCACTTAATCCATTTGCCTTACAAGCAAAGATAAACTGTTCCATGCTTTGCAAATTGTGACGGTAAAAGTTCTTCCTCCTCCTGTTTCGCGATCATTATACCTCAGAGAGGTTAGGTTACAATTACAGTATCTGGTTTGTGTAGTGTGGATGTTACTGTTTAATTTAAGTAGATTATTTAGATAAACAGGGACGTCAC
>NC_090890.1:1876705-1891705 GCF_036669925.1 Montipora capricornis
CTTGTGGTGAAAGAAGTTGTGAGAGAGCTTGAAAATTATCAACATGTCAGCCCAGAAGCATATGTATCTCACTTCCCATTTATTTTCTTCAATCTTTTTGGGTTCAGTACTTTGCTAGTAACCACATGTCTTCTCAGGCTATTTACCCAAGACTTCTACCATGGCACGACAATGATAGACAATACCCAAACAATATCGTCCACTGTTAGAGCTACATATTACGCAAGGACAACTTGAATCTCCTGGAAGACAACACACAGCTCAGTTGACAGTTTATATGGAATAAATCGCTGTGTTACTTCACTACCAACGTAAGCAATGCATGTCTATTTTTTCTAAAGAGGACAGGAATTTCTTCTTTCTACAAATGATTAATTAACAGGCGAGTAGCCAGGTTTTTAACCCCAGAATAGGATCTGTTTCGTCGTACGAATGTGTAAGGACCTGTGAGCCAAAGGGCCTCTGCTGGTAAGACGTCTGGGTGACCCCTTAAATGGTCTTCTTGATGACCCCCCAACTTTAAAAAAATTGTCTGGAACGGTGCACGTACCACAGGTAACCCAGTGTACCCTCACGGAGGGTTTGGTTAATTCTAACCTGTAAAGCGTCCGAGAGCGACATCGTCCACCCGACTTTATTTTCAACCGCCTTTGATAGCTAGTAGTTTAACCTTTTGGCATTCATGTTTTCAATGTTTTCAGTCAACTCTTGCACATCCAAACCAATGTCTTCACCTTTGAAGACTCGGATAGCTAAAACAATAGAAAGAATGACATGTCATTGTTTCGTGCAAGGGTTGCAAACCAATGACGAGTAATTTTTGAATCAGCTGCTACACTACTGGAACACTCCGCCTGGCTCAATGGAGCAAAAGTTGTTTGCTCTTTGGCCTTGCCATTCTCGAAAAATCTTTATCGCCCATTTGTTCTTGTAAACCGTAGATTTCGGAACAGAATTGATAATAGACGCGTTTTCCTCGTCAGAAGTTTTGGGAATCCGAAACCTTGAACTTGACCCATCCATCTCGCACAGTAAACTGAATATGATAAACTGTAATAAGTTGGATAACTCTCAAATGGAACATTCCAACGAAACCATTTTTATTACATTCTCTAGCTATTGTTTACAAACAATAATCGGCAACTCGTTTAAGAAGCTATACAAAAAGTCGTGCTTCGTGTTTGATCAGGGATTCCAAACACCTCGAAACAATAAAAGCACTCGGCCTGCGGCCTCGTGCTTTCATCTGTTTCTGGGTGTTTGGAACTCCTGATGAAACACTCGCACTCGTTTATTACATCAAATACGAATACTGTATCCCAAGGGGCCTGACTCAGTGCTTCTTTGAATCGGTTCTCGTCGAATTGCTTCATGTCACGATATCTAATATTCTGATTTTCTGCATGCTACAAGATGCGCGCTCTTTGTTCTATTTGCGTACAGCAAAAATAGGTACGTGATCAGAGAGGCCACAGTTGAGAGTTGATATATTCAATATTCGCTGAGGATGATTTGAATAGATATGATCTAAACAAGTACCGGTAACTGGACGAGTCACCTCATTAACTAGCTGCGTGAAATTCATACCGTGAGCCACTTTAATTAACCGATGTTTATCAAAGGTCTTCTTATTTGTTCCGTCAATATTCACATCGCCTAAAAATATTGTCTCCTCATTCAGCAAATACACACATTCCAAATTTGCCTCCAGAGATGAATCATCAGCTTTGGTGCATGAGGGTGGGCGGTAAATACTACCAATCAATAAAGATCGTTTCGATTTAAACGGACAAACTTCGAGCCAAATGACTTCAACTTCTTGATTTTCCAGATCAGTTCTACGTATAACATTCAGGTTATCGTTTATATAAGCCATGACACCGCCGCCAAATTTGTTTACCCTGTCTCTACGGTAGATAGAATAACCAAGCACCTCAAAGAGAGTGTCCGGCGTGTTCGGCTTCAGAAACGTTTCATTTAAAAGCAAAACGTCCAACTGAGGCACCGTCCACACGTGCACGTATCCGGAGATTTTTTTATCCGCAAATTTTTTTATGCGGATACAAAAATATCTGCGTCCACACGTAGCGTTTACGAATCGTATACGACCGTCCACACGTATCCGATTCGTATCCGGACATCTCAAAGGATTAGTCAACAGAGCATGCGAAAAAAGACTGGTTCTGACACTGTGACGTCAGCGTATACAAAAATATACGGATACGAGCGTCCACACGTATCCCGATACACAGCGTATACAGAAATTTCCACTCTGGAGAGCGTATACAGAAATCTCCAGATACACCGAGCGTATACGGCGGACACGTGTGGACGCTAGGTGTATCCGCATAAAAAAATTGGCGGATACAAAAATCTCCGGATACGTGTGGACGGGGCCTGAGGTTTATCAAGTTTTCCCAAAAGAAACAGTTTTATGTGGTCAAACTTATCCAAAGTCAGATGATTAACATTCCAATGCCAGATCCGAATGCCCTTTTCGTCCAGCCCTAGGTCAAAATTGCTGAACACAATTTCGTCGATGGAAGAAGTCGACTCGTTAAAAGGCCCAATGAGTGAGTAAGCCAGTTCGTCGGACTCAGTCTAGGAAAAACTTGAATCTTTTGGCGAATACAGCAGATTGCCCCTCTCCATCGGCTCAGGAATTGTAGAACCAAATTGGCCGTGAGGGTCAAGTTCAACAGTCGGACTGCTATGATCAACTTCCTACTGGTCGCCATTACAGACGAATCGGCAGATTTACGAACCAAACGAGGAGACTTTAAATAACACGGACCAGAAATGATTTTAGCTTCAAAAAAACCCTCCAGACTTAAGCCAGCAATCTTGAAAGTGCATTGCAGTGGATCTTGATACATATGGTTAAAGAGTAAGCAAAAAAAAAAAAAAAAATGATGACAGAGCGACGAAATGTCAGCCACCGAGATGTCAAGGCTTTCAGTTTACGCATGATCTCCCTGAAGAGCAAGATTTTGAAATCTGTGAAATTAAAGCAACAGGATGTTTCTTGTAAAGTGTTAGTCATTGCAATTGATGTAAAATGTAATTTTACCTAAGAAATAAATGCAAATCAGGCGAAAATGCTAAATAATATTATAGTGATCGAGCTCGTGAAGGGGGGATCTGCAAACTGGACATTTCAAAGGCCTTTTTCTCAAAAACTAGCCATACGACCAAGGTTAAAATTTTGGGAGTTAGTAAACAATATGAAGTCGAAACCGTCAACATTTTAAAAAAAAAAATCTATCAGATAGTGTTTTAGTTATTATCAAAATGAAATTGCAGTTTGCCAAAAACCTGTCCGTCAGATTTAACTTTTTATTTGTATACGTGATAATTTTTTTTTTTCACTAAGGAAATCATGAAATTTTAAGGTGGGGTCGTATGGCTAGTTTTTGAGAAAAAGGCCTTTGAAATTTCTAGTTTCCAGCCCCTCTTCCGAGCTCGGTCACTATATTTAGCATTTCCCCTGATTCGCGTTTATTGCATAGGTAAAATTACATTTTACACCAATTGACCTGACTTTCGATATACTAAAATTCAGCTTGATAGTGAGGCTCACAGGACACAAAGAAAAGAAATGAATAAACATGTTCATTCAGTTTCCTTTGTTTGTGTCCTCTAGGCCTCGCTGCCAAGCTGAGTTTTAATATATCGAAAGTGGTCTATTGCAGTGACTAACACTTCACAAGACACATCTTTTATCTTTAATTTCACAGATTTCAAAATCTTGATCTTTTTTCTTCGGAAAACTGTAATAAGCCACCTTGATTCGACTTGCCAATGGTGCTGAGACAAACCCAGGTCCAGGTCCAGTAAAACTATTTGTGCTCCTAACTCATAGTCTTGTATTATTTTTGGTGAAAACCGAGGCAAACAATATGTAGCAAACTCTTTAATTTCCATTGTTTATCAACACCATAGACTGATTCGCAGTGCTGCTGATATGGCTCAGATCTTACACAGGGAAATATCTATACAGTTGTCTTATAGACATATAAGAGTGTTGTTGAAGAAACAAAGGTATCAAGAAATTATTTGTTACCCAATGTTACCCACTCATGAAAACTGTTTGTTATCCAATGGTCTCATACATCTCTAAGCAGAAAATAAATTAATTTAAAATACTCAAAATACTGCAAGTGCTCATCAACGCACTTCTGATTTCAGTAATCTACATAAGAATAAGATATCAAGCCAGCAATAAACGGTCTTGACCTTTTGTTTAATGCCGCACGTCACTGTCTTTGAATAAATTTGTTTTAGTAGTTGATTTCATATTCATATATGCGTTGTTCATATCTCAAACTAAATGACAGAGGACCGCTACAAAACGTCCCATTCTTCATGAGTTAGTATGCATGTGTTACATGTCCGACCATGTACACCCTGCGTACCTATTTTTTCGTGCACGTAAATTTCCTCGACATTGCCGTACATATACATTGCATGTATACATGCGAAGTGCTAATCCTAGCCCCGCTCACCCGTTACAATCAAAGTCGCCTCTCATTTTATTTTATTTTTTTTATGAAGACATTTAAGCTTGACATTTTTCATCCCCTTTCTACAAGAACAAAGAAAAACGATCGAAATTTTATTGACTTCCTACAAAAGTAGCATTTTTGAGCAAAACAGCAAATAATGGCAATCAAGTAGACGCCTTAATTTGTACTAATTTTTTTTAAGGGATTTGATCGTGTACCACACAAAATACTACTCTATAAGCTAAGTCATTATGGTATAAATGGTAACATTCTGACCTGGACTGAGATGCTTCTCACCCAGAGGTCAGAAAGTAACCTTGGAGAGGATTGCATCAAACCGATGTGATGCGATCTCTGGTGTCCAACAGGGTACTGTAATGGGTCCGCTGCTTTTTCCTTTGTACATTAATGACCTACCTTGAATCAGATTATTTGCTGATGATTGCTTCTTGTAGCGTACTATAGCTGGTTCTATAGATGGTCAAATCTTTCAGGATAACTTAAACGCTTAAACCGTTGGAAAATGACTGGCAAATTTCATTTAATGAACGAAATGATATATGAAATGAATCATATACTGAACTGCGGATATGAAATCAAGTAAAGCTTTGACCCTCGCAGTTATTTCCGCAATTTTAGCAATCGCATAGCAATTCCGTAGAGAAACCTGAAATTTTCACGCAGGCTTCTCTACACAATTGCTAAAATTTCGCACATAACTGCGAGGATCATAGCTTTACTTAAATTTCATTTAACCTAGAAAAATGTCACCCAGTTTACGTTTTCTACAAAGAAGAATATATTGGATTGGAACCACCACCATTCATACCTACAGTAGGACTGAATTATATTCTCAGAGTACTTGAAATGGGCAAGTATGTTTCACAGATTTCCTCAAGTGCTACGCAGACTCTAGGCGTTATCAAGAGAAACTGTATTGAGGCATACTTCTGTAGAATGTAAATCTAAACTTTACTGTAGCCTAGTAATTAAGACCTAAATTTGAATATGCTGGTTCCGTATGGTATCCTTATCTCCAGAAAGATAAATATAAAAGTAGACATAGTTCAGCGCTCTGCTGCTAGATGCTGCATCCAAGACAGCTTGGTGGTGTAACTAACATGTTGGAGAAATTGAAGTGGCCATCTCTCGAGGGTAGACTGAAGCTCTCCCGTTTTACTATGTTCCATCGCATTGTCAACAGTAATGTTGGCATTGACAGAGAGAGACTTGTATTTAACTCGTATTTCCCGCCATACCTCAAGAGATAGTAATTCTACATTATTTTTAAGACCTCACTCTAATTGTAACCAGCATGCTAGTAGTTTTTCTCTATGGTCTATTAGAGAATGCAACAACAAACTCCCCGGTAATACAGTAAATATCAAGGATATTGACCAATTTAAGTTAACTATGTGCAACCTTCTTTTCTTGTTCACAAGGAGAATGGTTCTGATATTATTTTAGGAAACTCTAAATTTAATTTTATATTGTATGATAATAATATTTTTATTCCGTATGATATTGTTGTAGAATTTATTTATTTGATATCTTTTAAACTGATGCGATGCAGTTTTCTGCTTTATCAGTCAATAAAGTAGACGAGGGTGTAGAAATGATGCAAAGAATCTATTAATTAATGCGTCACATCGCCGCGTGTAGAAGATGGCGTCGGAGCTAGGTTTTGAATAGGCACAAGCCTCATATTCCTTTTGGAGGAGAGGAATGAAAAAAAATCAGCTGAGTAACAAATTATATTTATATCCGGTCCTGTTGATCATATATTGGAGTGGAGGTGGTGGCGCAGTGACAAGCGCTCTTGATTTTGCAAATACCTCGAATTCAAATCCCATTCGGATCACCACCTTTATTAGCCTTCAGAGCAGGCGTTTTTTTGGCAGGCGGACGCTTGTTCAAGGTCTAAAGTCCGTAATGGGCCGCCATTTTGAAAGCACACAGCCGGTAGAGGATTGAGACGAGGGGCTTTCTCTCCCCTTCCCCTTCCCCCACTACCATTTCATACTGTCCTCCTCTCACTGAGTGCAATTTTTTTGACCGGCCTCAGGCCTCTGTTAGTCTTGCTATATCCAAGATGTCGGCTATTAGTTCTTACCAAAACAAAAATACACCTGCTTTGCAGGCTACACCCTTATTTGTTTTCGGTGCTCTAGAATTCAATTTCATCACGCCTTGTCCAATTGTCTATCTTTACATTGTTATCTTCATCTGAATCCTTCCTTCACACTGCATAACGTTTCTTTGCCCCACTGAACAGGACGGACAGAAAGTTAGTCATGTCTGATGTGCAATGCAAAACAGCCGCTCCAGCCACTCATAAAGCAATCCATTCGTGATTTAATACATTTGACTTAAATTTAATCGTTTTTCTCTAGATTAATGCCATTGTTACATTGTACTTTTTATTACTGGTCGGAGCGGTCAGCGGTCGGTGGAGCAACCCGTTGTCACGTGGTGCTATGAGCGATTACCGAACCAAGAATGCCCCTGTTAGCAGGCCACGTGGATTCCACTTCGTCACGTAGCGAGACGCCTGAGCAAGGTTATGCTGCGTGCTGTCATCGGCCTCCTTATTCATGCTTTTGTTGCCCCCGACTTTGCGGGAAGTAAAGCTGAAACTACTTGGAGTTTTCAGATTGATCAAGCCATCACTTTCAATGTAATTTCCCAACCCTTGATGACGCGAAAGGAAAAATCTGGGTATGACATACAGAAGGGACAGACAGATTATACATGTAGTAAATAAAGGAGCATCGTTCTGGTTTTTCACCGCGCAACTACAGTACTTTCGATTTTTTTTTCAAATGGTTCATTCGTGAGTTATTGTGATGAGCACTTTTTTACTTCTTATGTGACTTACGTGTTTTAACCTGCTTGCCTTAAGGGGAACCTTCACTAAAACAAGAAAATAACTTTAACCCACAAAACATAAAATTTACAATAAACAGTGTTTCCAAATTTTCCACATTTCAAAAACGCTCGTTTTGGTTTTCATATTTTCCGAGGGCAACCATCTTGATTACCTGTGACTTGTCGTGGTTGCCCTATTGGCCGAAGCGGAAAATACCATTATACTTCTTGCTTGTCCATCCAAATTTTGAATAAGCATTGTTTTTGTTTTCTCTTGGGACCATTGTAAGTCCCAAGAGAAACAGGAAACAATCCCTTTTTTTAAAATTTGGGTGGACAAACAAAGAGTATTATGGTCTTATCTGCTTCGGCCAATTGTTTCAACAATAGGGAATTTAAGATCTACTACGGCGTCTGTCGACGAAAACGTCACCGCAAAATATGACTTAACTCTAGTATAATTCTTTCGCGATTATTCAGTCTCGTTCACGTCCTACAATGTGGGCGAAGTATGCTAAAAATAAATTGGTACGAGCTGTTTTTGAGAATTAAAATAGAGAATGAAAGATTCTCTGTTACATGCTTACGTTGTTGTCAAAACCTCGAATTTGGTGATTTCACGTCGTCGTTGTGCAAACAACCGCTAAGATACTTGCTTAAATCCTGTTTTGTGGCGATGTCGTAGTCGTGGCCGTCGCCGTTTCTTAAATTCCCTAATAGGGAATTTAAGAAACGACGACGGCTACGACTACGACAACGCCACAAAGCAATAATATCATTGGTTAAAAGAGCATAAATAATCGTGCGGCACGTGCATTTTAGTAAGTATCTTAGCGGTCCTCTGCATAACGACGACGTGAAATTATCAAATTTGAAGTTTTGACGACAACGTGAGCATGCAACAGAGAATCTTTCATTCTCTATTTTAACTCTGAAAACGCTCGTACCAATTTATTTTTAGGATACTTCGCCCACGTTGTAGGACGTGAAAGAGATTGAATAATAGCGAAAGACTTATGATAAAGGAGAGTTATATTTTGAGGTGACGTTTTCGTCGACCGTCGCCGTTGTAGATCTTAAATTCCCTAATAGGGCAACCACGACGGTCAACACTTATGGCCATCCCCGAAACTGACATTGGAAATTTCGTAACAATTACACGACGAAATATCCCATCTTAATATGACAAGCTTACCGCTGTAAAAAGAGCGAAAACAGGCAGAGTTGGATCGTTCAACAACAAATAGCGTTTCTAAGCTAAGCCGCGCTGATCTACTGTATTTAGGTCTAAAAACTACGTTGAAGACGGTTAACTTTTAATTGTTGTAAATTGTAATTGTTGTTGTTGTTTTGTTGGGTACTACTATTTCAACAACTCTAAAAAATGCAACTTTCCAGGAACTTGTCTCGTTAGTCTAGTGGGTATCGGAAACTGCAAGGCGAAATCATCGATCCGTTTCAACTCTTTGCCTCGCCTATTGTGAATCTTTTCAGCTTCATTAAAATGCTTGTTTCGTGGAAGTAGATTTGAAGTCTAAAGTAGATTTGAAATATAAAGTAGATTTTACGTCGTGTAAGTTGAATAAAAGGGGAAATTGTAAATGCTTTGAACCGTCCCAGGAGTCATATTATAATTAAGTAAAGTACGATCGTCCAGGTGAGTGTAGTCCTGAGAAGGACTGTTTGAGATGACACTGACATTGATGACATCTCAAACAGTCCTTCTCAGGACTACACTCACCCGGACGATCGTACTTTACTTAATTATGAAAAGGGGAAATGTCAGTTTGAGAGATAGAAATGAGTGACGACCAACCAGGACACGTCACATCAATTACTCAAGATGGCGGCGCTCGGGAAAATTGAAAGTGGAAATGAGTGATTCTATAATTTACCTTTTTTGATAAAAACACTTTTTTGAAAAAAAATGATTGCAAACATTATTTTGTTCGGTTTAAAAATATTCATTAGCCTAGTCGGAGTGGGGGTTCCCTTTAAGTCGAGTGAAAACTGCTAATAACTTGAAAAACAAAAAGTCCGGGTTCGCGTCTCTGCCTCTCAGAGCGACAAAAATGTGACCATTTGAAGGGTCACCCAGATGTCGTGCCAATAGAGGCCCTTTGACTCACACGTTCACATGTTTAATTATTTCGTAATCTCCTGTCCCATTTTGAGGTCTTTTAGTTTTTTTAAGCTTTGGTAATAAATTCAGTTTAAAAATAACAAAACACGGTCTTGAGTAGGAAGAACTGAAGATGCTGTTTCTGCTTCATAATTCCTCTTCTTTTCAGTCTAGTCTGATTCCAGGTCAAAACATTTTTTGGCTTTACGTTTGCACCAAAAAGTACCTTTAAAAGCTGGAAGTTAACAGTAAAAGACAAGCCAAAGGATAGATGAAGAAAAACATAGTTTTTTATATATAACTCTGAATCGAATTCTCATCGAAAGATTAATGACAATCGATCGTAAAAACATGAAAATTTATGCAGTCTCTGACTTTTATGAATCATGGGAAAGGTCATGATGTTCTGTCAAAAGGAAGAAATTGATCACCTTGTATCAACTGAATGAACTACGGGAACGAATGTTACTCGTTCGTCGTTTTCAGAGTAAAACAAAGTTCTTTGTGTTTTTTTTAATTTTGTTGTAATATTTAACTGAATATTTACATTTCATCTGTCGGGTCAGGAAGCCTTCTTTGTCGGGTTTCTAAGAAACGTATCTATTTTGACTTCAGGGTGAACTGTTTACACAATCATGGAGTTAAGCGGCCATGTAATTGAAAATCTAAACATCTACGAGATACAAAAATAGACTTGCGAATTATCGCAATTCACCGGAGCAGTCGTGGCTCAGATGCCAAGTGCGCGGCTTTCGGAGCGAGAGGTTTCCGGTTCGATCCTCGGTGACTTCAACGTCTGTTTCGACTTTCCTCTGTCCTCTGATCCGTGTAGCTATAGCTTTAAATGCCCTCTAAAATGGAGCACTGAAAGAGGGAGGGGGGTAAAGGGCATAACGTCGGCTTCCATTGATACCAGTCTCGTAGCTGAAGGAACTACCGACGTTAAATAAAGTGACTTCACCTTTTACCTTTTTTTATCGCAAATCACAATGCTGACAAGCACAAAAGCAAAAGAAATGGTTAATAAATATGAGGTTTTTTACTATCTGAATGTTTTTGGGTTAGAGTAAAGCGATTTATTGTTTAAAAAATCTTCGTGACAAAGGAGCTATGTCACGCAAATGATGTGATTTCATGACAATCAAAATTCGCAAAACAAATACCTGTCTCCTCGCGCATCACATTTCGACGCACGTATGCAAATTTGCTAAGCTCAAATATTACACAACATGATAAATTTATAAGGGCCACCTTTTACAGGAAAAAAAATTATCAAGACAAACAACATATTTGCTATTAGAGGCAAAAACCCCTTCCTATTTCAGACAACAAAACCCAGTCGTGTCAAATTACCATAGGCAACAAAATGAATTTCAGGATCAAACCCTTTTCTGGAGAACCTTTTCCTTGAATAATGAAGCACAAAATAGACGACAAGCTTTCTTTCAAATAATTCTTGGCTGTCACAATTTCCAATTTTTTTTTTTTTTTTACCTGAAGACCGTGCAAAGTTGAGTGCAAATAAATACAAATAGCCAGACAACAGAGATCACAGATCCAATGACTTAAGGTCTTCGATTCCTTCTTTGTCTTTGTTGAACCCATGTAAGTTACCAGAGAATTTTCCATTTCGTTTCAGTGTTGTACATAGCATCACACTTTGATTACGGCTCGACGGGCGAAAGATTGTTGTCGAAGTCCATTACTCGTAGCTTTTAAGATTCCAGATATTTATTTTCCACCGCCTGTCTTGTTTATCCAATTAAAGACATATGTTGAAGACTAGACTACTGTACAGTAACTTAAATAGGGATAGATTAAAGTATAATAGAAAGATGTTTTGGTTTTGGTTGAGAGAAGAAAGCGACACCTATATATAATACCAACGAATTTAGCATTTTTTTTACAAATATAGCCAATGTGAGAGATTTCCACGTAAGAGCTTCATCAAGATAGACACCTAAGAACTTCACTTCCGTTAGATGCTTAATAAGTGGCACATTATCAAATAAAACAGAGGAGCTCATATGGATTACTTTTTGTTTCGGGTAAATATGACATAATTAGTTTAGCTTAGTTTTCTTTATGTTGACAGACAGTTCGTTGGATTTCATCCATAAGCTGACATTAGTCTGATCAGATAATTCGTTATTCATTACGGAAATAACACGACTAGGGTCAGAGTTAGAATAATTAATGCTAGTATCATCTGCAAAGAGCAACGACTCAGCTAGTTTAGTGGCGTTTGCGAGATCATTAATTTAAAAAAGAAAAAAAGAAAAAAATAGGAACATAAGGTGGAGCCCTGGGGCACTCCGCATCTAATTATCTAATATAGTTCTGATAATATGATTCTTTGCCTTAACCAGGAGCTAATGAGCATAGCAGGAGCTTGCCTCTCCCATAAAAGCCCAATGAGTCAACCTTTGCGAGTGTATTTTTCGATTTTTAGAACGCTACGAGTTCTTCGGCTCTGCATGCACTGCTTAGAATGGTCAATTAGAATAAAGATATTGCCAAAAGAAGACAAAAATAGGAAAAACAATGCATGAAAATTGTGCATTGTGCAAATCTGTGTAAATGTATGTAAATATGAGTCCCCTGCTGAAGAGCTAGTTCTAAAAACAGAAAGATACGAGCAAAGGTTGACTCAAGGATATAGTACATACGGAGGCTCCTACTCACAGGCTCATGACTTAATCCCGCTAACCTTCCCTGCTTCTCATCACTCATATGTTTCTTTTAAGAAATGGACTTAACCCATTCACTCCTAAACTGGCCATATATATATACTTAGTATTTTACTCTGTCTAACGCCAGACTATTTTACTCGTCAATTGGGAACCCCCAGGAGTCAATGGGTTAAGGTGACACTTAACCCGATCTTTTTCTTCTTCTGTGAGATAATGTCCACAATTATTTATATTTAAGGACGTTCGCGCCCATTGCTACTGCGCATCTTTTCGCACATGTCACGCACACGTCATGCATCGTAGACCACGCAGGTAAACACGATGCTAAAGGCGCAAAAAATTTTCCACAAGAACGGAACATGAAAGTATGTGGCATCATGGGATAGCTGTGGACCCAGGTCTTCTCGGAAGTGTCACGCAATGGCGTGACAGGGCAAATAGACAATCGCTTTGAGAACTTCGCAGCGATTTTACTCTCTTGAATGCTCGGTGACCCCCATCTTTCTTTCTGTAGATCACTTCCTTTCTTGATTTTGTCCATTTTAACAAAAAACAAAAAAAATCTGTACGTGAGAAGTTACAAATATTTGGCCTTTTATGCTCTCGTGCGACCGAAGTTTTCTTTCTTAGACTAATATGTATCGTTTTTCAAGGTCTATTTCACCTCAGAAAAAGATATTAGTTGCAAAGGTTAATTTAGTTATATTAGTTATGTTGAACTGAGTACGTTTACCTGATCTAAATTTCACTCATGTAGCTTTTTTATTGCTGACAGTTGTAAGCTAAGATCGTCTTAAAGTAACGCAATCTTCTAAAAATGCACCTCATGATCTCGAAAACGAGCACGGTGACCCCCCATTTTTTTTGCCTTTTTGGCAAAAGTAGATCATTACCTTTCTGCGTGGCAAGTTTAAAAAAAATCTGTATGTGGGAACGTTTTGGGCGCGAACGTCCTTAAGAGGTCTCGGTAAAGGAGTTCGTACGAACATTTAATATCAAGAGCATTAGGCAGATGAGGTTGTATTTGCCTTTATTATATGGCTTGTGTTTGTACCCGATATAACGCGCGCTCTGATTGGCTAATTGTGACTGTATTGTAGGGCATTATTCTCCCGTAATGCCCACGGGCCGATTACGGGCTTGCAAAAACAAAGCAAAAGGTAATTAAAAAGCCATATAATAAACTACTTTACTAACCACCGAGCTAGCTCGAGCCGTACTGGGGAATATTGGCCCTCGGTCGTTTTTGTACGGACCTAGCTGCGTTCGGTCCGTACTGCCACGACCTCGGTCCAATATTCCCCAGTACGGCCCTCGCGCTCGGTTAGTAAGAAGTTAAAAATGTTTAATGCTGCAACTACATGTACAAAAACATCAGAAAATACCATACTCTTTTTTTAAATCAATATTTAGTTTGATGACCGGGCCTAGATGGGTGGGGTGGGTCTGAGTGAATGGTAAACTAAGCCCCCTCTCAGCCCCTGACGTCCGAAAATTAATGTGAGTTGTAACTCGTTCGAAAATTCTAGGGTAACTTTGTCTTGACGATGTAATTTACGAAAAGTCTAGGACAACTTTTCCTCGAGCACCTAAATTACGAAAATTCTAGGGCAACTTTTCTTTTTCCGAAATTCAAGGCAATGTGTTCTTTCCCTTGCGGAGAAAATTTCCGAACATTTTAGGCGACCTTACATCCGAACAGATATTTTACTGAAATCATTCGTTGGGTGCCCTTGTTAGTATGGCGTGTTCACAAGAAAAGAGCAAGTATTTTTCAATTTTTATTTGAATATGAAGGTCTGTTAGCTTTCCGAAGTGTTACATTGCAAATGCGAGTGACTAATATGAGCAACCACATGACATTTAAAAACTAGTAGTAGCTATCGCTAAGTGCCAACGAAACAGTCAATATAATATAAAGCTTGCAGATTTGTATCAGAGTTCCAAAATACCCAACAGTATGTAGTTGTAGTTTTTTTGTTAGAAAGTACTGCAACTCAACTTATCTAGTTAACAATAATACAATAAGAGAAATTGCACACTTTGTATCTTCAACAACAATGCAGATGTCAACGTGTTTTGTAATAATATGGAAAGTACTCCTGTGATTTTTGAACGATCGTAATTTTAACAGGAACATACAATAATTAAGTTGAATAAAATCAGTGCCTTCAAAAAATCGCCAAAGCGTTTTCAGACTTTACAGTGTGAAACATGCAATGGGGAATCAAACTCTCTCGCACATGAAAATTGTTTCACTTGTATTTTGCAAGATAAAGCCATGAATTATAAGTCAAATTGATCGTTGAATTATGTACTTTGCAGATAACGTATTTCCTTTGACAATTAAATTAAATTGTTCTACTCGCGGGCCGAAATCCGAAATTACCGGTTTTATAGTTTTGAGCTCGTTCACTTAATATGGAAGACGGTGATTCGAAAATAAATATTAAGGAACACTCAAAGAAAGTGTACACAAAACAATGGTCAGGGAAATGGGAAAAAAAATGTGTTTTCACTCACCTCCGAACACAAGATCATCAATAGACGCGCGCGTAATGCAAGTTTGTCTAATGACATCACACACCAAAACACGCGCTGATTGGTCCCTACTAAAATCTCCACGTACACTTACATTACACTTTTCGCAGCACGATCGACAATGTTGCTGCCTGCTGCAATACTTCGCTCGGCACTAAGCTGGCAGCGTCGCATCTTCGCTCGGCTTGCTCGTTGGCAATAAAAAGGACAGAATGCAGGAAATTCAAAATCCAAAGATTTACAGTTTGTGCATGCAGTTATTGTATTTCAG
>NC_090890.1:1896705-1906705 GCF_036669925.1 Montipora capricornis
ATCTGCAGAGCAGAGGGCATGACACTGGAAAATTTGGACCATTTACAGACTTCATAAAATGTCTGTAAATAATAAATTTACAGACTTTAACACTTAACCCCATAAATATAAAATCTCTACAAATTTATTTTACAGATATTTTACAGAGTTTTGTTGAGTAAAGCTCTATAAAATGTCTGTAAAATGTTTATAAATTATTGGAGCTACAACAAGAGGAAATACTTGAAATTTACAGACTTTATAAAATCTTGCAAAAATGTCTATAAATCGAAAATTTACAAAGATTTTATGCCGTTTGGTCATGTCTCATAAAATGTCTGTAAATTGCGCTCTATCATCATGCGTGTCCTGTCTAAGTTACCAAATGGTTTTGGATCTGTATGCCCTGTTCACGATGATTTTGAGTGTCGAATATTTATTACCTAATTAAATTATGTGGGAAACTGTTGAATTAGCCCTGCATGTTGCACTGAGTTCGGTTTATCAAAAGTTCGCCAGTTGCAACCTATAAAATGCCTATCGGTATGTGTTTTAATAGTTCGACTTGGATCAAGTCTTAGGCCCTGTTGATATGGAGAAAAGTTGTCCTCGGAAGATGGTCACCCTCCCAGCCGGGTCTTTAGCTAGCGTTTATGTGAGAAAGGAACTAACCTTTTTCCCTGAGTCAAGAGCTGCCCGGCTCAGTTTCGATCGTCAGGAGACTGGGAAGAAAGCACTCGTGCATTCTCTCATCATCTTGCCTCGACCAAGTTGACTCCACTGAGCGAGCCAAAGTGTTTACATGGAATAAAGTTGGCCTGGCTAGGAGGGCGACCTTACCGTTGACAAAGGGTGACCCGGCTAGGTGGGTTTCCCTTCTAGCCGAGCCATTTTTTCCCCTCATGTAAACAGTTTACTTAAACCGCATTGTATAGGGAAATGTAGGAAAAGTTGGCTGGTCCAGGGTAACTCCGGTAAGCGAGTGACCCTTCTTCCCGGGACAATTTTTCTCCATATAAACGGGTACTTAGGGCCTCACAAGATTAGACCGTTTTAATTGTTTACAACAATTGCAAAGGCCATAAAATCTATGTAAACTGACACAACCCGGCCATAAAATAGTTTTTTTGTGTAAATTTCATGTAAATTGCTGGGATGAATCATGCAAATAACATGTAAATCAAGGCCTTTGTGATATAGGAGTCCCAGCACAGAATGAGATTGAGAAAGTAATGTAGGCTAGTAAGCAGACTTTACCATGCTCCTTGAAAAAAGAAAAAAAAAATAGCATTGGCGTTTAGCTGCCTAAATTAATCGTGCGGGTTTTAGTCAATTAACGTGGGTGCTTTCATAGCCCGTAGCTGCAGGTGAGAATTACTTCTTGTGAAGTAATGATCGAAAATCCGGCAGCCATATTTGTTATTCTAAATGATTAGTATCCAGTCTCTTGAGAAAAACAGAAAAGGAAATCTCAAAAGGAACACACTTTCCCCCGTTCCATATTTTGATTGAGGAAATTTGCTCTGCACCTTTAAAGTAGAAAATTCTCCCCGGTTTTTCCACCCAAAATGAAAGCGCCCCACGAATCGCACTGGGCTCGCAACGGGTTGTGATTGGATGTTGGCACAAAGAGAAGGATTGTGGACATTTCACAATAATTACATGATGTAACAACTTTGTCCACCATTATGAATTGCCCTGCCGCAAAGACTCTGGGAACGAGATCGGTTTGAATTATCGGTTTGTTTTTCGCGCGGGCGATCGATCCATGTCCTCTTCCTCTCTTTTTCCCTTGTTGGACGACCAAAATTGGATCTTTGCGATTCCTTAACATTTTGTGCGGGTGAAATGGCACGCATTCCACCAAATAAACCCAGTAAACATCGACGGAATCCGGAAGAAAGGGCAACGACAATTCAGGTCAGATAATCAGCATTCGCCACAAAGATACGCCAGTGACATGATTCAACCTCAGACAGTCTCCGAAAGGGTTAATCGGTGAAGACTTCATGGCAAAAATAGAGACCTTCTTCAAAACGTAAAGAGAGTTCTACGAACGTTTGGAACAAAGGGTGGCCTGGCCGAACAGCTACATTTAGCGAATGGGCGGGAAGATTCAAAAGATCCGAAAAGCAAAAGACTGCCGGAGGAGTTTTCGGTAAGTCGTCATCTTACTTACAAACCTGATTTAAGTTTAAATGGCTTAAAATTTTAAAGTTTTGTTCCCTTGTTCCCGGCCCAATTTACTTTCAAACTTGTACCTAGCTTTTTGCTCCCTAAAATTGTTTATGTCGCCTTGTTCCTAAGACATTTTGTCATTTTTCCTCTGTTCCTCAGTTCAAAATAGCCATCTTCCCTCGTTTCCCAAAACGCCAAGGAGGGCCTCAGCACAGTCATTACTTTTGCAGACCTACTCCCTTAGTAATTTCACTTTATATTGTATTAAGGCCATTTCAGGCAATAACAATAATAACGAATAGGGAATTACATGTAATATATGGATCTCTGTATACCCAGCCCCTTATTCGCCACTTGCAGATGCCTTGTTCTTCAAACGATGCCACTACAAGAGCACAATAGTGGCCGGTTATTCTGTAGTTACTCCCTTGTCACCTGTATAACTACATGTACCTTCACTGGTTTCTCATGCACGAGGAGCCAGAGCAAGCTAAATTTTGGACTGGGTGCTTAATAGGATGACTCCTTTGACACTAGATTTCACTGAAAGGTCGGTTACACTTCAGAAGAAACCGCCTGGGAGATTATCTCGCTTTGGTCTCCCATTAATTGTCAATACCTCCGTCATTCCCACCCAAATAAAGTATCTTGATGACAAATCTTATTTCCATCAATTTGACCAAAATATAAATTATCTAATTTCTTTGATTGTCCTTGATAAGGCGGTTCTGTGGACTTGATCCCTAGGTTATTTTTCCAGATGTGCTGCAACACTATTTGCACAAATTTCAACTTCCCGACTGGGTTCTTTTGAGGCCAGAATCCCAAATGAAGGGTGGCAGACAATGATGAGAAATCTGACAAAATTAAGTGGAACAGGAGTAAGTACACGAAGCTTGTAGCTATTTTAATTGACATTCTTGTGTATTTGGGAGGTGAGCGGGAGGAGTTGGGTTTTTGAGGTCTATGCACAATCACAATCCTTTCAGGTGAAACCTGGAATTACTTCTTAGCGATCTAAGTGCACAGAAAAAGCAAGTTAAAGCATGGCCTAAAAGTTGATGCGAAAGAGTATACAAAATTAAATTTACAGCTATGCTATTAATAATTAATTGTGTAGCATAATTTTATACCTGAGGTATACAATCCTTAACTCACTGTCACACCATTTTACTTTGTAACCTCTTGGGTAGCATATACCTGAGGTATACAATTCTTAACTCACTGTGTCACCATTTCACTTTGTAACCTCTTGGGTAGCATATACCTGAGGTATACAATCTATTAACTCACTGTGTCACCAGTTCACTTTGTAACCTCTTGGGTAGCATATACCTGAGGTATACAATCCATAACTCACTGTGTCACCATTTCACTTTGTAACCTCTTGGGTAGCATATACCTGAGGTATACAATCTATTAACTCACTGTGTCACCATTTCACTTTGTAACCTCTTGGGTAGCATATACCTGAGGTATACAATCCATAACTCACTGTGTCACCATTTCACTTTGTAACCTCTTGGGTAGCATATACCTGAGGTATACAATCCATAACTCATGATCACTCTTTCACCATTTCACTCTGTAACCTCTTGGGTAGCATATACCTGAGGTATACAATCTATTAACTCACTGGGATTTTTATGTTTCCCATATTTCTTACACTGGATGTAAGTACAACAAAGAAACAACTGATCACCTGAAAAGGCTGACAAAAATCAAATTTAATTCAAGGGCACCGAATAATTGCTGACACTGTCGTTGTCATGCAGTTTATAACTATCTACATGTATACTGACTTTCATTCAATGGGTGCTTTTGGTGTTTCATATCATACCATTAATATTTCTTGCATGTGATAGTCTGTTTTTGACTTTTGTTATCAAAAGGCACAACCAGTCTCTTTTTAATCATTTTTATTTTACCCTAACGAGTTCTGTCTCTCGGGTAGTCAGTCCATTTTTTACTGTTGTTATCTGAAGGCAGAACCAATTTTGTAATAATAATTATTAAATGTACTAATGAGTTCTGTCTCTCTTGGGTAGTCAGTCCAGTTTGGACTGTTATCTGAAGGCAGAACCAATGTTGTAATAATTATTATTTTGTGCTAATGAGTTCTGTCTCTCTTGGGTAGTCAGTCCAGTTTTGGACTGTTGTTATCTGAAGGCAGAACCAATGTTGTAATAATAATTATTTTGTGCTAATGAGTTCTGTCTCTCTTGGGTAGTCAGTCCAGTTTGGACTGTTGTTATCTGAAGGCAGAACCAATGTTGTAATAATTATTATTTTGTACTAATAAGTTCTGTCTCTCTTGGGTAGTCAGTCCAGTTTTGAACTGTTGTTATCTGAAGGCAGAACCAATTAAATTTGTAATAGCTATTATTTTGTACTAATGAGTTCTGTCTCCCTTGGGTAGTCAGTCCAGTTTTGGACTGTTGTTATCTGAAGGCAGAACCAATGTTGTAATAATAATTATTTTGTGCTAATGAGTTCTGTCTCCCTTGGGTAGTCAGTCCAGTTTGGACTGTTGTTATCTGAAGGCAGAACCAATGTTGTAATAATTATTATTTTGTGCTAATGAGTTCTGTCTCTCTTGGGTAGTCAGTCCAGTTTTGGACTGTTGTTATCTGAAGGCAGAACCAATTTTGTAATAGCTATTATTTTGTACTAATGAGTTCTGTCTCTCTTGGGTAGTCAGTCCAGTTTGGACTGTTGTTATCTGAAGGCAGAACCAATTTTGTAATAGCTATTATTTTGTACTAATGAGTTCTGTCTCCCTTGGGTAGTCAGTCCAGTTTTGGACTGTTGTTATCTGAAGGCAGAACCAATGTTGTAATAATAATTATTTTGTGCTAATGAGTTCTGTCTCCCTTGGGTAGTCAGTCCAGTTTGGACTGTTGTTATCTGAAGGCAGAACCAATGTTGTAATAATTATTATTTTGTACTAATAAGTTCTGTCTCTCTTGGGTAGTCAGTGCAGTTTGGACTGTTGTTATCTGAAGGCAGAACCAATTTAGTACATACAAAGCATACATGTACGTAAATTGAATATAACTGAACTCAAAAAGCGAGTTATGCGTATTTGCCACAGTGTTGCAGAATCGTGCGAGCAAGAATTACTCTAAAATCCTCGTGAGAATTGCTGCACGCCACGCGAGCTACACGGGGCAAAGTCTCTGGAAAACGTTCCCTGAATGACGTTTTGTGGATTTATGCTTCTCCGTTGTGACTTAAAAGGTGTAAAAAAAAGTAACTGAATAATATTATGTCAGAAGCGGACTCTGATGCGATATCTGCGACACCTAAACTTGCGAAATGAGTTCTTGAGTTACACTTAATGATTAGCTAAGGGTGATTTCAAATCACCGTAAGCTCATTTGCATATATTTTTTTGTCAGCCGAAGCTCGTCATGGTAAGATACAAGTTTCTTGCAATAATTCCTTTAGCTCTTACATGTAGCTTCATTATTCAGTTTCACCTACACAGGAACATTGCTTATGAATGGCAAAGTGATTTGTTACAACATTCTTCGAAAATGATATTATGAAATTAGGTATATAAATAAAATTGATTGATTGACTGGTGTGACTCTTTTCCAGGGCCTTCATCTACTTCAACCACAAGATGCAGTGCTGAAGGAAATTGAGCATTGAAATTTAATTGGAGGGAATTTCCTGAGATGCAAGAAACAGACAGTGCTGATTGCAAATTGTGATGCAATTGTGATTAATAATTGATGTCTTTGTGTCAAAACTTGGGAGGGTAGAGGTTTCATTGCCATTTTGGATATACCTTGTGAACATTATTAGGTCAAACTGTTTTAGCTGGGTCTAGTAAATTTGTTCCAGACATAAGGTAATTATGGAAGAGTCAAATGCTCTCACATTGAACTGGGTGAATACAAGGGAGAAATATTCACTGCAACAATCAGTGACTTCTCTGTTCATATTATACTGTAAGTTTTTTGACAAAAATCAAGAAGGTTTCACTGTCCCTTGGGTCTGAGGAAATTGTCAGTCATCGTTCAGTGGCAAATACATCAAACACAAATTTGTAGTATTTTTCATCTGAACTGGCGGGTGGCACACCTCATACAGTTGGATGTAACTAGTAAATTAGGTCTAACCATGCAGTTAAGAATTTGTCATAGTATACTAATTTGTAGCATTAATTTTTTCATCTGAACTGGCGGGTGGCGCGCCTCATACAGTTCGATGTAACTTGTAAATTCGGTCTAACCATGCAGTTCATTTGTCATAGTATACTAATTTGTAGTATTTTTCATCTGAACTGGCGGGTGGCACACCTCATACAGTTCGATGTAACTTGTAAATTCGGTCTAACCATGCAGTTCATTTGTCATAGTATACTAATTTGTAGTATTTTTTATCGGAACTGACGGGTGGCACACCTCATACAGTTCCATGTAACTTGTAAATTCGGTCTAACCATGCAGTTCATTTGTCATAGTATACTAATTTGTAGTATTTTTCATCTGAACTGGCGGGTGGCACACCTCATACAGTTCGATGTAACTTGTAAATTCGGTCTAACCATGCAGTTAAGTTGTCATAGTATACTAATTTGTAGTATTTTTCTTCTGAACTGGCGGGTGGCACACCTCATACAGTTCGATGTAACTTGTAAATTCTGTCTAACCATGCAGTTAATTTGTCATAGTATACTAATTTGTAGTATTTTTTCATCTGAACTGGCGGGTGGCACACCTCATACAGTTGGATGTAACTTGTAAATTCGGTCTAACCATACAGTTCATTTGTCATAGTATACTAATTTGTAGTATTTTTCATCTGAACTGGCGGGTGGCACACCTCATACAGTTGGATGTAACTTGTTAATTCGGTCTCACCATGCAGTTAATAATTTGTCATAGTATACTAATTTGTAGTATTTTTCATCTGAACTGGCGGGTGACGCGCCTCATACAGTTCGATGTAACTTGTAAATTCTGTCTAACCATGCAGTTAATTTGTCATAGTATACTAATTTGTAGTATTTTTCATCTGAGCTGGCGGGTAGCACACCTCATACAGTTGGATGTAACTTGTAAATTCGGTCTAACCATACAGTTCATTTGTCATAGTATACTAATTTGTAGTATTTTTCATCGGAACTGGCGGGTGGCACACCTCATACAGTTCCATGTAACTTGTAAATTCGGTCTAACCATGCAGTTAATTTGTCATAGTATACTAATTTGTAGTATTTTTCATCGGAACTGGCGGGTGGCGCACCTCATACAGTTCGATGTAACTTGTAAATTCGGTCTAACCATGCAGTTAAGTTGTCATAGTATACTAATTTGTAGTATTTTTCTTCTGAACTGGCGGGTGGCACACCTCATACAGTTGGATGTAACTTGTAAATTCGGTCTAACCATGCAGTTAATTATTTGTCATAGTATACTAATTTGTAGTATTTTTCATCTGAACTGGCGGGTGGCGCGCCTCATACAGTTCGATGTAACTTGTAAATTCTGTCTAACCATGCAGTTAATTATTTGTCATAGTATACTAATTTGTAGTATTTTTCATCTGAGCTGGCGGGTGGCACACCTCATACAGTTCGATGTAACTTGTAAATTCGGTCTAACCGATCAGTTCAGATCTCATAGTATACTAATTTGTAGTATTTTTCATCGGAACTGGCGGGTGGCACACCTCATACAGTTCGATGTAACTTGTAAATTCGGTCTAACCATGCAGTTAATTTGTCATAGTATACTAATTTGTAGTATTTTTCATCGGAACTGGCGGGTGGCGCACCTCATACAGTTCGATGTAACTTGTAAATTCGGTCTAACCATGCAGTTAAGTTGTCATAGTATACTAATTTGTAGTATTTTTCTTCTGAACTGGCGGGTGGCACACCTCATACAGTTCGATGTAACTTGTAAATTCTGTCTAACCATGCAGTTAATTATTTGTCATAGTATACTAATTTGTAGTATTTTTCATCTGAGCTGGCGGGTGGCGCGCCTCATACAGTTCGATGTAACTTGTAAATTCTGTCTAACCATGCAGTTAATTTGTCATAGTATACTAATTTGTAGTATTTTTCATCGGAACTGGCGGGTGGCGCACCTCATACAGTTCGATGTAACTTGTAAATTCGGTCTAACCATGCAGTTAAGTTGTCATAGTATACTAATTTGTAGTATTTTTCTTCTGAACTGGCGGGTGGCACACCTCATGCAGTTGGATGTAACTTGTAAATTCGGTCTAACCATGCAGTTAATTTGTCATAGTATACTAATTTGTAGTATTTTTCATCGGAACTGGCGGGTGGCACACCTCATACAGTTCGATGTAACTTGTAAATTCGGTCTAACCATGCAGTTCATTTGTCATAGTATACTAATTTGTAGTATTTTTCATCTGAACTGGCGGGTGGCACACCTCATACAGTTGGATGTAACTTGTAAATTCGGTGTAACCATACAGTTCATTTGTCATAGTATACTAATTTGTAGTATTTTTCATCTGAACTGGCGGGTGGCACACCTCATACAGTTCGATGTATGTATAACTTGTAAATTCTGTCTAACCATGCAGTTAATTTGTCATAGTATACTCATTTGTAGTATTTTTCATCTGAACTGGCGGGTGGCGCACCACATACAGTTCGATGTAACTTGTAAATTCGGTCTAACCATGCAGTTAATTTGTCTTAGTATACTAATTTGTAGTATTTTTAATCGGAACTGGCGGGTAGCACATCTCATACAGTTTGATGTAACTTGAAAAGTAGGTGTACCCATGCAGGTAATCCACATGGTTAATTTGTTTTAGTATGCTAGTGTTACCCAACTGAACTGGCAGGTGAACTGTAAACCCGGAGGTAAGCCGCACCCTGACCTTACCAGCTGAAATTTACGGAAAAAAGTGTTTTGACACAAAACAAAAGAAATCCAAAGTCTAGTCTTTAGAAGTCAAGTTTATCCACTGTTCATGAAACGTCAACTCACTATTCACTAATATTGTAACGGAAAGTACTTTAATGTAATTTTAGCACTTTACTGTAATGAACATCGTTTTTACCAACTTGGACATATGATTGATCTTTTTCTGGTATTTGTTGACAGGAATTTCTCAAACCCAGTTTTGCCATAGATTTTTTTGCATTACAACAAGAATATGAGCGGAACGTTTGTAGCTTAGTACATGCAACTAGGCATAAAATTGGATGCAAAGACGGAAAACTGGCCACCAGAGACAGCCTTTATCAGATCTTCCCGCAGATAAGCCGCGCCAATTTCTAACAACTATATTTGTAATTGGGGTAACATAAGCCATATTTTTATACTTATTTAATAATAATGAAATCCCTTGCATATATTTTATTCCTTATTTTGATGAATTTGTATGGGTTATCAAATAGTGATGAGTGAATTTAGGGAATAATTTCACACGTGCTTTGTCCAAAATCAAATAATAAGCCTTAAGGCAAGAAAAATTATTTGATTTTGGACAAAACACAAGTGGAATTATTCCCAAGTTTCACGAGTATACATTGTACCATTTCGTCAGCTATAAATCATGGTTGACAAATCGCAATCATAGGACGTGGGTTTTTTCGAAAGTGGACACCATTTTGGCACGGTAGAAAAAGTTGCCATGGTAACTCATGTTATTAATTGAATTATTTTATTGAACTTATTGCAAGAATTTCATCGTACACTTAGATTCTATTGAAAGTAATATAAACAAATGATTATTTTTAGATTTGAAATAAAAATTTATGCATTCACAAACTCTAGAACTTGTTCTTTTTTCTACGTAAAATCGACTAACCTTTCATCCATTTCACTTTTTATTA
>NC_090890.1:1911705-1936705 GCF_036669925.1 Montipora capricornis
ATGCACATGCTTCTCATGTAACCCGTAGTGATTCGGACTGATGACGAGGTAGAATTCATCATCAGTTTGCAACAACAGCCAAATCCTTAAACTCAATTTTTCCTTAACTGAGAAGTCCTTCAATAATTTCCATGCAGCTTGAATGTGGTGGAAGAGGAATCAAACCTTTTGCACGGACGTTAGCACCCACCAAGTTGCCACATGAAAGTTACAAGAGTTTTCTTGTTTTTACTTTGGTGGGTTTCTTCCTTGTTAGGCAAGATTTGGAAAGATACCACATCAGAACATAACTTAAGAACGAAATTTGATCCTTAAATAAAAAAAGTCCTTGAAAAATGGTTACAATTTTCTGTATGAATCCTGATTCCATCTACTCGTGACTGACAGTGTAGTCTCCCACACAGCCATTATCAGTGGCTTAAATACAGCACCACGAGTAGACTGTTATCTGATGACTGCTTATAATAGCTGCCTGGTAGACTATGTGACAGTGGGGAACAATGAAAAGTAATAAATTTCATATCTTAATTGGTTACTACAATGCTTTGCTTAAAAAAAAGAATTAGCTTAAATCGGTTTCTCTAGAATCTCAGGTGCTGACAATCTTTTAGTAAGATAAAGACCCCATTGACACAGAGATAAGAAAAACAAAACTCCAAGGATTGCTTACATTGATGATTTTTGGTGCCTGGACCCACTGTGCATTGGATGAAGTTATTTGTCTGGGGACAAGCAACATGGTTAATGAACTTAGGCTCCTTGTGACCTGTCATTATGTTTATAATATTTTGTATCCCACTAAGTGTGGCAATGTAAAGTAGTTTTGTTTTGTGAAGCCGCACAGTAGCAAAAAGCAAGGAAGAGAGTGGCAGTGAACAATTTTATCTCTGCCCTCTCCTAATTCTTGTGTCTCTTTAAAAGGGCACTGACATGGGTTGACTTACAAACTTTTGATGGCCCTTTTCTTTTTCTCTTTTAGAGGAATCGACTATTTATCTTGCTCAGAGATTCTTCATTTTACACAAGAACAATTGCCACTGTCATTTTGAATTTTTCAAGATTTCAATCCAGCCCTCGCAACCTGAAAACATTAGCCCAATGTTTTCAATTTTTGAGTCCAAAAGCTGATGCATGTCCAACATGCAGTAACAGTGCCCCTTTAAAGCAAAATACTGTGTTGAATATAATAAGTTGTTTCCATTCCTGATAAAACCTTCTGAACATTAAATGGAAAGCCAGATACTTTTAAAGAGTGAGATTATTTATTATTTATTGATTGATTTTTTTAATTAATTGAATTTGGTATATTCTCAATGCCCTTCAAATTTGGACCCATAAGGTTGTGAGTTTCATCACTGGGAAGATTGCCTTTCACGGCTCCACCACTGACCATTACTTTCCCCAAAAGGTTGAAACAGTAATAATTTTTGGTTAATGTCAAGGATCTATTACATTGACTTTTCTAAATCATTTTCTGTCTAAGGTTCTTTGATAAAGTACCCACCTCACTAGTTTATTATGCTTGTGACAGAAGGTAGTGAGATGTAAGAGTGACATGTTTTTGTCTTTGTAAAATATCAAAATAGTTTACAAGAATCATTGTTTAAAAAGCATTATTTTTACATTAATGTCACTTTTAAAAATCAAAACTGGTTTTTGTATAAGCAAAATAAATTTCATTCAATTAAAGATGTTATAATCATTGTGCATGGTGTTCTTTTGATTTCCAAAGATAAATGGAGTGAATGCGCCAGAGTTACCGGTACTTTGAATCTAATACCAGAGTGACTTTAACTAGCTCTTATTTTGTGTTATGTGGCCGTAAGTTCGATTTACATCACACCCTTCTTGAAAGACCTTCATTGGCTCCCAATGAAGCAACGAATCATTTTTAAAACTTTATTCCTCATGTTTAAAGCCATAAACAATTTAGCCCCTTATTATGTTTGTGAGCTACTTCACCGGTATACAACTGGAAGATCATTACGCTGATCAAGTTTAAACCTCTTAGTGATTCCGCCGTCTAAGTTAAAGTCATATCGCGATCGCGCCTTGTCAGTTTTCGCCCCGAAGCTATGGAATAGCCTTCCAGAGCAAATCAAGCAAGCCAAAAGTGTTTATGCTTTTGAAAACAGTCTTAAAACATATTTTGTTCAAAGACATTTTTGTTTTGATTGACTCTTTGCCTTTACCTGATTCTACTGTGCCTTGAATTTTATTTTTAAGTTTCTACTTTGTATTGATTGTAAAGTACCTTAGAGCTTTTGTTAAGGCGCTATATATATAAGTGTATTATTATTATTATTATTATTATTATGATAATGATGATGATGATGATGATGATGATGGAGCTAGTTAAAATAACTCTTATCTTTGATGGGGTAGCGTTACAGGAACTCCTTTTTGAATCTATTACAAGTCCTAAATTGGAGTCTCATTTAAAGAGTTAAAATAACTCTCAAAACAGAGTTATTTTAAACCGAAAATTTAACTCCGTTTTTCGAGTTAAAAATCTGAAAATTACTGTGCTGTACGACTTTGCTTTGCGGTAGATTAATATCATCACGACTGGCTTACACGTCTTCTTTGTCAGCTAGTCAATTATATGATATATCGTTACCTACAAACTACATACACATCATTTTTTTCAGTGCTTGATCACAGGCAGCCCAAGCTCAAAATGTTAGGAGTTCAGTGTAACGTGACATATGCTATATTACATAACTACGCGAAACGTGACTCCCGCCTTACAGCATATGGAGGTATTGTGTTACAACGGTTTGAATTTGTAAAGGTTTGTGTGGGAAGGCAACGGCATTGCTGGAAAAGTCAATTATTCTTATAGTGAATAAAATCTACTTACCCTGTTGCCGTGTTGTATTCTTTGTTGTTTGCCAGCTTCGCAGGCCGATCTAACGCGATTTCGGCGACTTATCGTTTTGTGGGTTTCCACTGCTTTTTTTCGCCGAAATCATTAGATCGGCCTGCGAAGCTGGCAAACAACAAAGAATACAACACGGCAACAGGGTAAATAGATTTTATTCACAAAATATAAGAATAATTGACTTTTCCAGCATAGCCGTTGCCTTCCCATACAAACCTTTCCAAATTCAAACCGTTGTAACACAATACCTCCATATGCTGTAAGGCGAGAGTCACGTTTCGCGTAGTTATGTAATATAGCATATGTCACGTTACACTGAACTCCTAACATTTTGAGCTTGGGCTGCCTGTGGCTTGATTTACAAATTTAAAACGTGATCGGTGAGGGCTGTTAATGTGTTTAGTCATGATTCAAAAGGAAATGACGTAGAGGAAACGAAAATAGGCGTTAAAGCTCCTTAACAATTTTTAGTATGGGCAACAAAATTCTCTACCGGTTACTATTTGTTTAGAATGTTCAAAAGTTCAGCCACCTCCATAACGGGCGAAATATTTTACGCTAAGTGCCTTAGCATCATCGGTTTAAAGCTCATCTGTTGATCAGTGATGAATACAAGGTATGCTATACGATAACCTGCAGCGGTTCTTACCCTACTATTCCTGCTAAATGTATGGGTTGGTTTGTAAATAATGAGAGGCTCAGCGTTCTCGTGGACAATTTATTGTACCATTTTTCTTCATATTGTACAATCGTCAAATGGCACCTTTGGTTAGCCACGGAGCCCACGCGCATTTACCAGCACTCCACAACCAATGAAACATTAATGGACTTGAATCCCGTGAAGCCGTATCTTTATTGAAAGGAAACAAAAGCACTTTTACCGTGGATCGCTCATACTGACTGACACGTTGGATACGAATGATAAAAGATTAATTTAAATATGAACTAACAGTCGTCGCTGCCATCTTATCCCCTGCATGAAGAACTGGCTGCCAGTCAAGAATCAAGTATGTAAACAAACTTCTCGTCTTTGATAAACCGCTGAATTCCTTGTCTGCATATTACAACAACTGTTCCAAATGTATAATATTAAATGAAATTAAGAATCAAGGTGTAACTGCACAACGGCTTTCACAATCAGTTTCAATATATCTGGGACATTTCATAAAGATCGATTTATGCCAAACCTCGTGCATTAACCCCTTGGAAATGCATACCTTTTCACTGTGGCTAATACTGTCAAACACGTAGTTCCTTCCTTCAACATTCAACCAGGAACAACTTTTGTAACTGAAATCCCACGCGTTTTCATAAAAGTGAACAGCTCTAGTTTGTTTTCTTATGTAACATTTGGCATGTCTTGAGCAATTTAGCTCTGTCTCGACGCGAACGCAAACGCGCTATGTACTGTGTGCAACACCGTTCGGACTATGCATAGTGAATATGAACAAAGGCCTTGGAGCAAGGGTACAACATGAAACAAAAATAGTGTACAAATTCAGAAAATAATGCTGCTTTTCAGAAATATGTTTGCAAGTCTCACAAATTTCCCTTAAGCTCACCGCTGATGTCTTTTTTCCCCAAAGTAATCGTTGCTTTTGAGTCGAATTCAGTGTATTCTGCTAGAGCACGACGGTGCTCCGGGATTCAAAAAGCTTCAGCTGATTCGGCATAACAAACACTGAATCCCGTCAGAAATTTGCTGTTGTGTTTTGGTCAAGCCTTTCGAATATAGGAAGCCCAATAACACCAGTCTAGGAGCTTTTATCAGTACTAAATAATTTAAACCTTCTTGTACGAGTTCGTGTTTATATATGATCTTTAACAAGAAGTTGATTTGTGTCATCAAACCTTGTCAGTTACTATATCGTTTGTCAGAGTCTTTGCTTTCTAAACGGCTCCAATAGTTTTTCCAAACATGTCCACGATACATGGGAAAAACAAAAAAACAAAAACAAAAGAGGAATTCGAAGAAAAATCACCTCTCGCCATGCTACTCTCTGAAATCGTACATTTCAAGGTCATTTCAAGGTGATAAAAATAAAGGCGGATACCAAAATCAAAATACGTTTTGATATCTATTTTACTTTTCAAAAGATCTTACATCATGAGGACTGAAGTAGTCTCTTTGTCATAAGCTGCTGAACTCTCAAAGAAAGTAATGAAGCAGAGAAAAAGAAAGAACTCGTGCATTTCTGATCTTTTTTGTTAGGAACTGACAAAGGAGTCGATCTCTAAGTGAAACAGACTACCTGAAAACGACCGACTTATTGCTTATTGACTTATATCGTCCCCATAGTGAGTTAAGCCAGCTCGAAAAAAGAATAATTATTCATTATTGTGAGCATATAATTGTTTGTCAAGTTTCCTTTCAGCAAGAGAATCATTCATTAAGGTCGGTGTGTCTGAAAATAAATCTCCTGGATTAAACAAAGGTAAAATAACTGTAGAGAATAGAGAATGTAAACAGGTAATATCATTAAAGGAATGATAACTTTATTTAACCGGCTCCTCACGCCAAATTAGCGTCATTGACAAAGAGATCCTTGCATGCCAACCAACGTGGACGCAAAAATCGACATGAATATGTTTTCTTCTTTAAAGAACGCTCGTGTATTATATATACCACTGATATAGATGCATATGGTATGTACAGTTAAACTCACTTATCAGGTTGTTAAAATTAAAGAAGTTGGTGCGAAATATAAATAAAAGTACAAATTTGTTATATCACGTCTACCAAGTACTTGATGTTATTTGGAAAAATAGGAACGTACTCACGGATTGATTTAGGTATTGCTGCACAAAAATGTCGACTCCGCCGGACAAATGTATCAGACCACTACGAGTGTTACTAGATATTGCAAACGCTACACGGGTTCTCTACATTGCTGGGTGTATTTTTTTGATATGCGAAGATCGGTGATCTGAACGACTAAAAGATCTTCCACAAAGAGGACATACGTACGGCTTTTCTCCAGTATGTCTTCGATAGTGGCGCTTGAGTTCATCTGAACGTCGGAAACACCACCCACAGTTTTCCCAAGGACACAGGAAAGGTTTTTTACCCCTATAAATCCGCCTGTCAGTTCCGAGATGATAGCTTTTGGTGTAACAACGCTTTTTACAGCCAGGGAAATCACAGAGAAAGGCATGATGTAGTTCCAGTTCTTTGTTATCGGAAACAGGTTGGACTGTTTGTGCATGTGTACTGAAATTACATCCATATGCTGCATCATCGTTTGATGTCGTGTGGACAGAAGACGGCGTTGTTGCAAGCATAGTTACCTGTGGCAACTGGTGTCTTAAATTTAGAGCTGGAAAAGACGCCGACTGTGCAACAGTACCTGTTCCCATCGTTGTTCCTGTCTCTGGAAAGCGGTAGTTTTTCTTTCCTATGGTCATGTCTAGAAGTTTGTTTTGGGGAAGATGCGACGAGGTTTCCACCGGTGACGTTGCAGGAGAAGATGAACTCAGACAGCTATCCATCTCACGAATGATCTGTTAGAGAAATAAGAGTTACCTCAGGGGCACCCAACGTCAATTTTCGGAAAATATGTGTTCGGAAGACGATTTGAGATCTAGAATTTTCGGATCATTTGTTGCAAAATTTCTTGCTTTCTTCCCTCTCCAAGGATTTTCGAACATCTGAAAAATGGTATAATTGCCCATTTTTAACGGATTTTTACCTTAAAAAGGTCACCTAGAATTTTCGGGAGCCTTTTTTCTTGCTGAATTCGAAAAAGTAAATTTTGATCCCTATAATTTTCGGATCTCTAGACTTTCAGCTAGGAAATCCGAACAGATGAAAAATTTTTGGGGGATAAAAATATGCCTGTATATACCGATTAAATACTAAAATACGTTTAACAAAGCTATGTTTGAGTGGTTTTGAACTATATTCTCGTTGGGTGCCCCTGTTACTTTGACGGGCTTTCTGGTTTTAATCCCATACCTTCGCCAAGTAAAATGCCACAACTGAGTAACCGGCTGATTGATATCGAGGAGCAATGGCTTTTGTCGGAAATGTATGTAGTTGTTAAAACCGAGAAACTTTAAAGATTTCCTGTCGTCCTTTGCAGTTAAACTGCTAATCGTCGTACATCTCCTTCAGGGATCACAAACTCGATAGAGCAATAGTGCTCGGCATTATATCGCGAAAAGGTTAATTCACTGAGATACTGATGAAATGAGAGAACAACTTTTTACAAGGAGTTTGAAGAACAAACCATCATTTTGATCTTCTGAGGAAAATCAGCCATTCGTACAATGTCTCTCGAACTAATGATCCTCAATTGTAGTTCTTGCTCAAAGTAAGTTAACAAATTTCCGAGCAGTTGTCAATGTTTTCCTCCACTTGCTATTTATCAGCGGTAACATAACGCTAGAAAACTAAAAGGTTGTCTGATTGTTTTATGTACTATCCGAGGTTATCGCAAAGCTCGAACTCGTCATTAGTGTCCACTCAAAAGCTCACATCAGAAATTCACGCTATTATAATATCACTTAGAAAATGTGTAAGTAGACTAAATCATTTATGCATTGCAACTGACCTGTTGAATTTCTTCCTCCCTGGTGGGTATTAGCAGCGAATAGATGCCGGCCGTTATCAGATTTCCTTCGCTCTGACACGAGTTTTGGTACATGACACCGTCTTGTCCTCTAAACAAGTTATCGAAACTTGTACAAGCCATAAGAATTTGGCTGTCTTCTTTAAGAGGCGGCCCCAATGAACGAGTTGCCCGGTAGTCGGATCCACGCTTTATACGCAAAGGGTTCTAGGGGTCGCCAGAGGGCAAACATTGCAAGTCACTGTGAGAAAATGTACGGCGGAAACTTATTCGACGTCCAAAAAAAAAAACACAAGGACTTTAGAGAGAGATCAACGTTTTTTTCGACCCAGTTTTATCAGAAATCGATTTGGGCAATGTTGATAAGTGACAACTGAAAGTTTTTGTTTGAATAACCGTGAAATATAATAAAATTTGCTGATTAACTTGAGCGGGAAATTAGGATGTCCCATATGCGCCATAAAAGGTCACCCATACAGGCCTTGGTCTGATCGATTTTTTGCAGCGAGCTTTTCAGTTGTTGCCCTGTAGGCACTGGTTAAATAAATAAATAATAATCTTTATTATCTCGTGATAAAAGAACATATCTCGAGTTACAAATTTAAGAAATTACAGCTATAGCTATATTAATAACAATAACATCAATAATCTAGCAACCTAAATACTATATTTAAAAATTAGTCTATTTACATACGAGTTTTTCAACCTTTCAGTATTAACTAATGGGTGCTTTACAGATGTTTTCCCTAAGTTATAATTTGTTTCCTTTTCTTTTGGTAATATGCAGAAAATAGGACAAGGACTAATAGAGCGTGACTTATATAAATTCAAGTCCGATTCTTCTAAAATACTAAGAATGTCTATTTTAACCGATTTATATTTTCTTTTAAAACTTCTGTCTAAAAATGATTGTAAATCAGTGAGATCAGAGTCAGACGCCCCATATACAGACAGGCCATACGTGAAATTCGGTAAAACCGTACTGTGTTAAAAAAACCGGTCCACCCCTTCCTGACACATCCCTTCTTTTCTTAGCGATCTTAGAATAAAAAGGCACTCATTGGACTTCAATAGTTTCGATTTAACGTGAAAGTTGTTGAATGAATGTTGTGAATTTGGGCGATATTGTCATTGCAATTACTCTTGCGAAAGACCAGCTCCCTACACTTTACGGGATTACATACCATTTTGTTATTATTTGTCCATGTTAAAAACTCGTCCACTAGATCTGTGCGGCATAAGCCGTTACTCCAGATAGGAACAATAATGCTGGAATCATCGGCATATTTGAAAAGAGCAGGTTGGTTACCTAATACAAGCTCTAAATCGTTTATAAAGATGTTAAATAAATATGGGCCACTAACACTTCCTTGTGTTGTCCCTCTATTAATCTTTTTCCACTGACCCTCAAAGCTATTGTAAACAACTCGTTGTTGACGATTATCAAAAAAGCTAAGGTACCAATTAATAATGTGGGGATCTAATGATGATCGCTTAAGCTTATTGGATAGCATTTCATGGTTAACACAATCGAACGTCATGCACTGACCTGATAAGCATGCGCATGCTTCTCTTGTAACCCGTAGTGACTCGGACTGATGACGAGGTAGAATTCATCATCAGTTTGCAACAACAGCGAAATCCTTAAACTCATTTTTTCCTTGAGAAGTCCTTCAATAATTTCCATGCACCTTGATTGTGGTGGAAGAGCCGGAATCAAACCTTTTGAACGGACTTCAGCACCCCACCAACGTGCCACATAAAAGTTACAAGAGTTTTCTTGTTGTTACTTGTGTGGGTTTTTTCCTTGTTAGACAGTCGTTGGAAAGAGTATCTTCAAAATTCTGTGCCATATCAGTCCATATATAGTTTAAAAGTGAAATTTGGTCCTTAAAAAAAGTCCGTGAAAAATGGTTACAATTTTCTGTATGAATCCTGATTCCGCCTATTCGTGACTGACAGTGTAGTCTCCCTCACAGCCATTATTACTGGCTTAAACATAGCACCACGAGTGGACTGTTGTCTGATGACTCCTTATAATGGCTGCCTGGTATATAGACTATGTGACAGTGGGGAATACCACAATGAAAAGTTATAAATTTCATATCTTGGTTACTACAATTCTTTGCTTAAAAAGAGAATTAGCCTAAACTGGTTATCTAGACAGTCAGGTGTTGACATTCTTTTAGTAGGATGAAGATTCCATTGACACAGAGATAAGAAAGACAAACTCTCCAAGGAATGTTGGCACTTGTGACGTTTGGTGCCTGGACCCACTGTGCATTGGATGAAGTTATTTGTCTGGGGACAAGCAACATGGTTAATGAACTTAGGCTCCTCCCGTCATTATGTTTATAATATTAGGTATCCCACTAAGTGGGGCAAAGTACAGTATCTTTGTGTTGTGAAGCCACAGCGTACCAGAGTCGCAGTGAACAATTTTATCTCTGCCCTCTCCTAATTCTTGTGTTTCTTTACAGGAGCACTGACATGTGTTGTCTTATAAAACTTTGATGGCTCTTTCTTTTTCTCTTTTAGGGGAATCGAATATTTATCTTGCCCAGAGATTCTTCATTTTTACAAGAACCATTGCCACTGTCATTTTGAATTTTTCAAGATTTTCAATCCAGCGCTCCCAACTTAAAAACATTAGCCTAATGATTTTAATTTTTGAATCCAAATGCTGATGCATGTCCAACATACAGTAACAGTGCCCCTTTAAGGCAAAATATTTAGAAGTGTTTTTTCCCGTATTGAATATAATACGTTGTTCCCATTCCCGATAAAATCTTCACTGTCAATTCCCTTCAAATTTGGACCCATAAGGTTGTGACTTTCATCGTTGGGAAGATTGCCTTTCATGGCTCCATTACTGACCATTGTTTTTCCCAAAAAATTGAAAGAGTAATAATTTTTCGTTAATGTCATTGATCTATTACATTGACTCTTCTAAAGGCCAAAAATAAAATCTGCAACAAAGCATTTTCTGTCTAAGGTTCTATGATAAATTGCCCACCTCACTAATTTATTATGCTTGTGACAGGAGGTAGTGAGATGTAAGAATGACATGGTTTTGTCTTTGTAAAATATCAAAATAGTTTACAAGAATCATTGTTTAAAAAGTATTATTTTTACATTAATGTCACTTTTAAAAATCAAAACTGGTTTTTGCATAAGCAAACTAAATTTGATTCAATTAAAGATGTTATAATCATTGTGCATGGTGTTCTTTTGATTTCCAAAAATGAATGGAATAAATGCGCCAGAGTTACCGGTACTTTGAATCTAATACCAGAGTGACTTTAACTCTTATTTTGTGCTATGTGGTCGCAAGTTGGACCACATCACACCCTTGCTGAAAGACTTTCCTTCGCTCCCAATTAAGCAACGAATCATTTTTAAAACTTTATTCCTCGTGTTTACGGCCATAAACAATTTAGCCCCTTATTATGTTTGTGAGCTACTTAACCGGTATACACCTGGAAGATCATTGCGCTGATCAAGTTTAAACCACTTAGTGATTCCGCCGTCTAATTTAAAGTCATATCGCGATCGAGCCTTTTCAGTTTGTGCCCGGAAGCTATGGAATAGCCTTCCAGAGCACTTCAAGCAAGCCACAAGTGTTTATGCTTTTAAAAACAGTCTTAAAACAAATCTTTTTAAAAAACACTTTTGTTCTGATTGAATCTTAGCTTTTGCCAGATTCTACTGTGCATTGAATTTTATTTTTAAGTTTCTACTTTGTATTGATCGTAAAGTACCTTAGAGCTTTTGTTAAGGCGCTTTATAAGTGTATGTTATTATTATTATTATTATTATTATTATTATTATTATTATCATTGTTATTATTATTATTATTATTATTATTATTATTATTATTATTATTATAATTATTATTATTATTATGGAGTTAAAATAACGTTTATCTTTGATGGAGTACAGTTGAAGGAACTCCCTTTTTAATCCAATACAACTCCTAAATCCCAAAACAGAGATTTTTTGAACCGAAAATTCTAACTCCGTTTTTCGAGTCTAAAATGCTATACAACTTTGCTTTGCGGTAGATTAATATCATCACGATTGGCTTACACGTACAGTTATATGATATGCAGATCTTTTTTTTTTTTCAGTGCTTGCTGTAAAAATTTAAAACGTGATCGTTGATGGCTGTTTATGTATTCAGTAATATATTCAAAAGGAAATGACGAAGAGGAAACGAAAATAGGCGTTAAAGCTCCTTTACAATTTTTAGTGTGGGCAACAAATTCTCTACCGGTTACTATTTGGTGTGAATGTTCAAATGCTCAGCCACCTCCATAACAGGCGAAATATTTTACGCTACGTGCCTTCGCATCATCGCTCTGAAGCTCATCTGTTGATCAATGATGAATACAAGGTATGCTATACGATAACCAGCAGCAGTTCTTTCTCTACTATTCCGGCTAAATGTATGGGTTGGTTTCCAAAGCATGTGAGCGTTCTCGTAGGCAATTTATTGTATCATTTTTCTTCATATTGTACAACCATCACATGGCACCTTTGGTTAGCCACGGAGCCCACGCGCATTTATCAGAACTCCGTAACCAATGAAACCTTAATGGACGTAAATCGCGTGCAGCCATATCTTGAAACTTATGACACATTAAAAGGGAAAAAAAAACACTTTTTACCGTGGATCGCTCATACTGACTGACACGTTGGATACGAATGATAAAAGATTAGTTTAAATATGAACTAACAGTCGTCGCTGCCATCTTATCCCCTGCATGAAGAACTGGCTGCCAGTCAAGAATCACGTATGTAAACAAACTTTTCGTCTTTGATAAATGCTGAATTCCTTGTCTGCTTATTACAACAACTGTTCCAAATGTATAATATTAAATGAAATTAAGAATCAAGGTGTAACTGCACAACGGCTTTCACAATCAGTTTCAATATATCTGGGACATTTCATAAAGATCGATTTGTGCCAAACCTCGTGCATTAACCCCTTGGAAATGCACGCTTTTTCACTGTGGCCAATACTGTCAAACACGTAGTTCCTTGCTTCAACATTCAACCAGGAACAACTTTTGTAACTGACATCCCACGTGTTTTCAGGAAAGTGAACAGCTCTAGTACATTTTCGTATGTAACATTTGCCATGTCTTGAGCAATTTAGCTCTGTCTCGATGCGAACGCAAACGCGCTACACCGTAAATCGCGTGCAGCCATATCTTGAAACTTATGACACATTAAAAGGGAAAAAAAACACTTTTACCGTGGATCGCTCATACTGACTGACACGTTGGATACGAATGATAAAAGATTAGTTTAAATATGAACTAACAGTCGTCGCTGCCATCTTATCCCCTGCATGAAGAACTGGCTGCCAGTCAAGAATCACGTATGTAAACAAACTTTTCGTCTTCGATAAACGCTGAATTCCTTGTCTGCTTATTACAACAACTGTTCCAAATGTATAATATTAAATGAAATTAAGAATCAAGGTGTAACTGCACAACGGCTTTCACAATCAGTTTCAATATATCTGGGACATTTCATAAAGATCGATTTGTTCCAAACCTCGTGCATTAACCCCTTGGAAATGCACGCTTTTTCACTGTGGCCAATACTGTCAAACACGTAGTTCCTTGCTTCAACATTCAACCAGGAACAACTTTTGTAACTGACATCCCACGTGTTTTCATGAAAGTGAACAGCTCTAGTACATTTTCGTATGTAACATTTGCCATGTCTTGAGCTCTGTCTCGACGCGAACACAAAGTTAACGCGCTACACCGTTAGAACTATGCATAGTGAATATGAATAATTAGTTCTTGGAGCAAGGGTACAACATGAAAAAATAGTGTATAAAATCAGCAAATAATGCTGCTTTAAAGAAACATGTTTGCAAGTCTCACAAATTTCCCTAAAGCTCACCGCTGACGTGCTTGTTGCTCTTGAGACGAATTCAGTGTATTATGCTAGAGCACGTGCTCCGGGATTCAAAAAACGTTAGCTAATTCGGCATAAAAAACACTGAATCCCGGCAGAAATTTGCGGTTGTGTTTTTGTGAAGCCTTTCGAGTCAATAGTAAGCCCAATAACAACAGTCTAGGAGCTGTTATCAGTAATAAATAATTTAAACCTTCTTATACGAGTGAGTGTTTGTATATAATCTTTAACCAGAAGTTGATTTTTGTCATCAAACCTTGTCAGTTCGATCAGTTACTATATCGTTTGTCAGAGTCTTTCAATCATGCACAAATGGCTTTCTAAACGGCTCCAAGAGTTTTTCCAAATATGTCCACGATACATGGGAAAAACAAAAAACGAAAACAAAAGAGGAATGCGAAGAAAAATCACTCCTCGCCATGCTTCTCTCTGAAACCGCACATTTCAAGGTCATATCAAGGTGATAAAAATAAAGGCTTGTTCAAAGAAAATACGTTTTGATATCTATTTTGCTTTTCAAACGATGTTACATCATGAAGACTGAAGTAGTCTCTTTGTCATAAGCTGTTGAACTCTCAAAGAAAGTAATGGAACAGAGAAAAAGGAAGACCTCATGCATTTCTGATCTTTTGTGCATGTTAGGAACTGACAGAGGAGTCGATGTCTGAGTGAAACAGATTACCTCACAACGACCGACTTATTGACTGATTTCGTCTCCATTGTGAGTTGAGCCAGCTTGAAAAAAGAACAATTTTTCATTATTATGAGCATATAATTGTTTGTAAAGTTTCCTTTCAGCAAGAGAATCATTCATTAATGTCGATGTTTCTGAAAATAAATCTCCTCGACTGAACTGACATGCAGACGGATATCATCAGAAAGGTAAAACAACTGTGGAGAAAAGAGAATGTAAACAGGTAATATCTTTAAATAAATGACAACTTTATTTAACCAACTCCTTATAATTACGCCAAATTAACATCATTGACAAAGATCCTCGCATGCCAACCAACGTGGACGCAAAAGTCGATATGAATATGTTATCTTCTTTAAAAGAACGCTCGTATATTACATATATGATATATATATGTGCATATTCTATGTACAATTTAACTCCCTTATCACGTTCTTAAAATTAACAAAGTTGGTCCGAAATATAAATGAAAGTACACCTTTGTTATATCACCGCCAGCAGGTACTTAACGTTATTTGAAAAAATAGGAACTTGCGCGGATTGATTTAGGTCAGTTAACGTTGATGCAAAAAAATATCGACACCGCCGTCAGGCGTCTTTGAAGTGTGGTACGAGAAATTGCAAACGCTACACGGGTTCTCTACATTAATGGATGTATTTTTTTTATATGCGAAGATCGATGATCTGAACGACTAAAAGATCTTCCACAAAGAGAACATACGTACGGCTTTTCTCCAGTATGTCTTCGATAGTGGCGCTTGAGTTCATCTGAACGTCGGAAACACCACCCACAGTTTTCCCAAGGACACAGGAAAGGTTTTTTACCCCTATAAATCCGCCTGTCAGTTCCGAGATGATAGCTTTTGGTGTAACAACGCTTTTTACAGCCAGGGAAATCACAGAGAAAGGCATGATGTAGTTCCAGTTCTTTGTTATCGGAAACAGGTTGGACTGTTTGTGCATGTGTACTGAAATTACATCCATATGCTGCATCATCGTTTGATGTCGTGTGGACAGAAGACGGCGTTGTTGCAAACATAGTTACCTGTGGCCACTGGTGTCTTAGATTTAGAGCTGGAAAAGACGCCGACTGTGCAACAATACACGTTCCCATCGTTATTCCTGTCTCTGGAAAGCGGCAGTTTTTCTTTCCTATGGTCATTTCTTGAAGCTTGGGTTGGGGAAGATGCGACAAGGTTTCCACCGGTGATGTTGCAGGAGAAGATGAACTCAGACAGCTATCCACCTCACGAATGATCTGTTAGAGAAATAAGAGTTAACTTCACGGGTTTATCCAACCTCATGATTGTTTCTGGTTTTAATCCCATACCTTCCCCAAGTAAAATGTCACAATTGAGTGACCCGGCGGCTAATTGATATCGAGGAGCAATGGCTTTTGTCGGAAATGTATGTAGTTGTTAAAACTGAAGAATTTTAAAGGATAACTGTCGTCCTTTGCACTTAAACTGCTAATCGTCGTACATCTCCTTCAGGGATCACAAACTCGTTAGAGCAATAGTGCTCGGCATTATATCGCGAAAAGGTTAATCCACTGAGATTATGAAATGAGAGAACAACTTTTTACAAGGAGTTTGAAGAACAAACCATCATTTTGATCTTCTGAGGAAAATGGGTCATTCATACAATGTCTCGCGAACTAATGATCCTCAATTGTATTTCTTGCTCAAAGTAAGGCAACAAATTTCCGAGCAGTTGTCAATGTTTTCCTCCAATTGCTAAGCCTATTTATCAGCGGTAACATAACGCTAGAAAACTAAGAGGTTGTCTGATTGTTTTATGTAGCATCCGAGGGTATCGCAAAGTTCGAACTCGTCATCAGTGTTCACCCAAAAGCTCACATCAGAAATGCACGCTATTATAATATCACTTAGAAAATGTGTAAGTTGACTAAATCATTCATGCATTGCAACTGTCCTGTTGAATTTCTCCCTCCCTGGTGGGTATTAGCAGCGAATAGATGCCGGCCGTTACCAGATTTCCTTCGCCCTGCGGCTGATACGAGTTTTGGTACATGACATTGTCTTGTCCTCTAAACAAGTTATCGAAACTTGTACAAGCCATAAGCATTTGGCTGTCTTCTTTAAGAGACGGCCCCAATGAACGAGTTGCCCGGTAGTCCGATCCACGCTTTTTGCGCAAAGGGTTCTGGGGTCGCCAGGGCCCGGTTGTTCAAAAGCCGATTAACGCTAACCCCAGATTAAAAATTAACCAAGGAGTTTATTTCTCTATTCCCAAATGCTGTTCAACGCTCATATTCGGCAAAACTTAACATTAGAGGAAGTCAATCTTGAAGATCAAAAATAAGCAAAAGAAATTTTCACCATAAAGTTGAAAAAATGAAACCAAAGTTTACGGTAATCCTAGATTAACTTAATCGGCTTTCGAACAACCGGGCCCAGATGGCAAACATTGCAAGTCGCTGTGAGAAAATGTATGGCTGAAACTTATTCGACGTCCAAAAAAAATACAAGGATTTTGGAGAGAGATCAATGTTTTTTCGACCCAGTTTTATCAGAAATCGATTTGGGCAATGTTGATAAGTGACAACTGAAAGTTTTTGTTTGAATAACCATGAAATATAATAAGATTTGCTGATTAACTTGAGCGGGAAATTAGGATGTCCCATATGCGCCACAAAAGGTCACCCATACAGGCTATGGTCTGATCGATTTTTTTGCAGGGAGCTTTTCAGTTGTTGCCCTCTAGGCTATGATCCGGTGGGTTTGTATTCTTGTCCACTTGGCCACCTTTAGGCCCGGTATTCATAGCGGAGGAGGAAGCCATTACGAATTGTTCTAAGACTGGAAATGCGCCTTCGCAATATCGTCTGACTGAGTCGTAAAATCGAGTGTTTAAAAGACCACGATATTTACAATTAATAGTCTAAGTGAGAGGATTATCCCGACGAAAGACCAAGATAATATTGAGGAAATTATTCCAGCAGGAGCTGTATACCCCGTGTGCAACTGACCCAATAGCAAAGCAAAATATTTAGAAGTGTTTTTTCCCGTATTGAATATAATACGTTGTTCCCATTCCCGATAGTATCTTCTGGAAAGCCAGATACTTTTAAAGACTGAGATTTATTAATTTAATCAGATTGAATTTGGTATATTCTCAACGCCCTTCAAATTTGGACCCATAAGGTTGTGACTTTCATCGTTGGGAAGATTGCCTTTCATGGCTCCACTACTGACCATTGTTTTTTGTTTCCCAAAAAATGAAAGAGTGATAATTTTTCGTTAATGTCAATGATCTATTACATTGACTCTTCTAAAGGCCAAAAATAAAATCTGCAACAAAGCATTTTCTGTCTAAGGTTCTATGATAAATTACCCACATCACTAGTTTATTATGCTTGTGACAGGAGGTAGTGAGATGTAAGAATGACATGTTTTTGTCTTTGTAAAATATCAAAATAGTTTACAAGAATTATTGTTTAAAAAGTATTATTTTTACATTAATGTCACTTTTAAAAATCAAAACTGGTTTTTGCATAAGCAAACTAAATTTGATTCAATTAAAGATGTTATAATCATTGTGCATGGTGTTCTTTTGATTTCCAAAAATGAATAGAATAAATGCGCCAGAGTTAACGGTACTTTGAATCTAATACCAGAGTGACTTTAACTCTTATTTTGTGTTATGTGGCCGTAAGTTCGACCACATCACACCCTTGTTGAAAGACTTTCATTGGCTCCCAATTAAGCAACGAATCATTCGGCCTTCGACCTCATGAGCTATTGACTCAGAACCCATTCGGGCTCGAGGAATAATTGTTAAATATATATGCGTATGCTATGCCGGTACAATTTAACTCACTTATTACGTTCTTAAAATTAAAGAAGTTGGCTTGAAAGATAAATAAAAGTACAACTTTGTTATATCACGTCTGCCATGTACTTAATGTTATTTGGAAAAATAGGATTAAATGCGCGGATTGATTTGGGTATTTCTGCACAAAAATGTCGACCCCGCGGGCAAATGTTTCAGGCCACTAAGAGCGTTACGAGAAATTGAAAACGCTGCACGGGTTCTCTACATTAATGGATGTATTTTTTTTATCTGCGAAGATCGGTGACCTTCCACAAAGAGGACATTCGTACGGCTTTTCTCCAGTATGTCTTCGATAGTGGCGCTTGAGTTCATTGGAACGTCGGAAACACCATCCACAGATTTCCCAAGGACACAGGAAAGGTTTTTCACCAGTATGAATATCCGCTTGTGAGTTCCGAGATGAGAGCTTTTGGTGTAACGGTTTTTACAGCAAGGGAATTCACAGAGAAAGGCATGATGTAGTTCCAGTTATTTGTTATCAGAAACAGGTTGGACTGTTTGTGCATGTGTACTGAAATTACATCGGTATGCTGCATCATCGTTCGATGTAGTGTGGACAGAAGACGTCGTTGTTGCAAGCATAGTTACCTGTGGCCACTGGTGTCTTAGATTTAGGGCTGGAATAGACGCCGACTCTTCAACAGTGCACTTTCCCATTGTCATTCCTGTCTCTGGAAAGAGGCAGTTTTTCTTTCCTATAGTCATTTCTTGAAGCTTGGGTTGGGGAAGAGCTAGATAAGACACCACATTCATTGAACGGATTTAGCTAAGATAGTTTACCCATAAGGCATACAACAGTAAATTACATAAAACGTAATTCTTCCTGATTGCGTGCTAGGATTACTTGACTTTTACGTGGGTTTGCGTGAATCTCTGCGCTTCCTGAAGTTAGCTGTGGATTTAGCAGTCATGCACTTAACCCGATCGCCAGTGTTCTTATGCAAAGTTTGCCGCGCATTCGTGGGAGTTAGGTATCATCGAGTTTGGATTCGAGTTCGAGTTCGAGTTGGACTTCGAGTTGGACTTCGAGTTGGACTTCGAGTTGCGCTTCGAGTTAATAATTAAGACGCAAGTATATAATTGATAATAATGTATAATTATTATTTATTATTAATGTTAATAAGCAAAGAGATGTATAAGCTGGGCGAAGAACAGGAATTCGGGGCAATATTGGGGATTTTTAATTTTTTTTTTTTCATGTGGTTTAAGTAATAAAATTGCTGACACATTAAAATATAGAGCAGGGATATAGGTTTTCAACAATGTGTGGTACCTTTTGTCAATGCGAATGAATAATAACAAATTGTCCATATTTGGGGTCGTGGCCCATATATTTACTAATAGACGATTTCATATTATTCAGAATTAAAAGTAATTTTAATTACCTCTCTACATTTCATTTCGCTCTACAAGACAATCATAGGCACTTGCAAAGTAAAAACGCAACGAAAGTGAACTACGATTGACATTTAAAACGAGCTGTCTTCTCACAGTCAGTTTCTAAAACACTTGTGTTGGACAAAACATCAACTTTCAAAAGAACAAATTGTTTATTTCTCTACAAACTGATTTGTCACTGTAATCTAAACTGTAATCTTCTACGTAGACAATAGTTGCCGGTTTTTTCTACTTATGACCGAGGAAACTATAGGGGAAGTGAACCTCACTTTTTAACCGTAACTTTCATGTTGATTTTTTTTTTGGGCGAGATCTGGAAAAGGTTTTGAAAGGTCCTTTCACATCAAAATTGGAAAAGAGGTAACTGTCTTCTTTTTTCCTCCAGCTTCTCAGCATTCCTGAATCTCGCCGCTCCTGCGGTCTAGATTTCCCCTTCCGGACCCCAAGTACGGACCGTTCCGAAATTTCCAACTTTCCTAACGTTTCAAGCTTTTTGTTGCACCGTAAAACAAAGTAAAATATAAACATTTAACACAGAATTAAATAAGTAAGGATTCCGGCGATAGCTCAATTTTGGAACAAAATGTCAAACGCTCGCCACATTTGCATTGGCTCTTTGCTGGGCTATAACTTGAAGAATACCAGACGTGGAAAGAGGATATCGAAAATGGCAAAATGGGCAACTTTGAGTCCCCTGGTATTAAAGAGTGAGTTTATACTACCATTTGAATTTTCGGAGAATTTAGAGGATTTCTATGGAAAATGTTGCTGGAGAGCAAGGTCTTTCTCTTCAACAACTTTTTCAATACACATCTTCTCATTTTTTTAGATATTCAAACCGTCATAAAAGTCATTCTTTAATGCCAGGTGCCCAAACTTGGGGCCATTTTGATATTTTTGACATGCTTTTTCCATTTCCGGCATTCTTTAATTTATAGCCCACAATTTTATGAAAAGTAGGTCACGTGATGGTCTAGCTGTAAAGGGCCTGTTAAAATTTAAACACAAAAGTTGCCTTCAAAATAATACTGTAGAGAAAAAAAAAATGAACACGTTATTTGCAGGCTTTGGTCGTTCCGTATCGATTACGGGACCTAGGACCGTACTGAAGAACTCGGGCAACTAAGCCTCAAAATATTTCCTTACAATGCTAGGCCAAAGTTGAGATGCAAGGTATCTTTATGTGCCACTTGCACTTTCTTAACAGAAATGGACACTGCTTTGATTCAAATCCTTTCTCTTCATGAGAGATCGTTGGTTAGCATCATGGATCATGGTTAGCATTTACATTTCAAGGAAAAATATTCCTTGTCATACTATCGTTGGTTTGTGCCCTCCCATAAGCACAAGCGGTCCTTCGAAAAATGTAAGTATCTCGGCGGGCTCTGGTTTTGCGGGACCTACCCTACCCTACCCCTCTATTTCTTTTTGGGGGAAGGGGAGTTTATTTTTATAGTTAACTTTAACTCGAACTCCAACTCTAACCCTAACCCTAACCCTAACCCTAACCCTAACTCGAAGTCCAACTCGATGTCCAACTCGAATTCCAACTCGAACTCAAACTCGAACTCGAATCCAAACTCGATGGTTCGGGATTCCCCGCATTCGTTAGCCCCTCAAATGCTCTCCGAGGCTATTAAGAGTCACGCTGCAACAAGCAAAGGCCAAGTTATCAAGTGTGCTCAACGACGTTTAAAACGGGCTTTTAAACGTCGCATGTGCCGAATCTAATGCAAATGAGAAAAATCTATTGTTTTCGCTCATTTGCATTAGACTGTCAGCACATGTAAAATGCGACGTTTAAAACGGGCCTAAGTTACAAGAGCGGCTTTCCTTTCACTCTTATCTAGTTACGTCATGTCGGACACAATTATCTTTTTAAGTAAAAACTTAAAGACGTTTGAATCTAAGGCCACAGCTAAGCAATAAATGAACAAGAAAGATCGCGATTGATTTAATGTTCTGTTCCGCAGTTTTTCAGGCACGTAGATGATTCTAGAAGGCCAAGAAAGTTCGGGTAATGTTCGGAGGCTCCGATTGGTTCCCGAAATAGAAATTAGTTTTTTTACTCGGAATACCTGAAAGGTATCCGAGTTATAATCTGGGCAGAATTTAGTTTTCTGTGCAGCAAATGGACAATAGAATCACGAGGCGGTGATTTCATTGGTTAAAAAGCAATCTACTACACCCCTTTGAGCAATACATTTGACTTCCCTCTGTGACAAAACAATGACAAATAAATTAAACACAGCCGCGAAGGAGAAGATTCGATGAAAATCCGAATTTATAACCTGCAGTGGAGCAACCAAATGATGGGTTCTATGTTGGGGCTTCAATGTGACTCATTTTATTTCGTTTGCTGATTCAAAGCCCACCTTCCACGACAGGGCAAATGACGCAATGCGATGCAGCTAAAAAGGGAAAACTTCTGGATTCAGCCTTCTGGAATGTTATGAATGACATATTTACTCTTATCTTGCCTGTTGACCGCATGACGAAATCGCCAGTACAGAACTTCCAGCAGCGCTATGTTAATCTGGAACCTTTGCAGCTGGATACCGGTATTAAGACTTAATTACAAGAATAGGTTTTCACATGGTTTCTGTGTTGCTACACTAGTGTTTCACCCGCCTTTGCCTCACCGGCTGCTTTCACTTGAAACCAGTTTATCTGATGTCACGTTACATGCTAAAAGAATAGACATAAGGCCCTGGTTATTTCCATGCCAACAACCTGTTCCAAAACATACTATTCCTAATTAGCTGTGTCACCTGTTGAACGGAAAGGACAAAACATAGACCCCCCTTTTGGACCGGTATGGACCCCAAAGCATGTTAATGAGCTTTTTAACCTCAGAAAGGACGATTTCGTGACGAAGGGGATGAGTTCACTTTGTGACAATGTTTAGATTAGGTATCAGTTACAAATTGTTTCATTTTGTCATTACTAACAATGATTACATTACCCAAAGAGAACAATAACAATGTCTGTTCATTTATCACTGGTATTTTATTATTATAAAATATGTTAATGTTTATATATATTGTTCATGGATACATCAGATGAACTTTATTAGGGCTTACACTAATTTGTAAAACGAAAAAAAAGGAACAGAAATGCAGAAAGAATCCTAAACATTCTTTAAGCTAAGGTAGGTACAACCCTAGTAAGTGTAAGCCCTTTCTAGAATAATATATAAAAAAGTTCTGTCCTGTTCTGGAAAAAAGCTAATCAATTTTATGTCCATGAAGTTAAGATAGATAAATTTATATTTAATAAAAAAATGAATTTGTTTATTATAATATTACCAGTAAAATAAATTGAATAAATGTATGATGTAGTAAGCTATTTTACAAGGATAATTTCATTTCATTATACTGTCTTGATCAGAATGATTGATCATAAAACCATATTTCATAAATTAAATAGATTTTCACAATGGAAAATGATGTGGGTTGGTGTCTTTGATCCCATTCATGGGTTAAGTAAAGTCCAGATGGCCACATCCATTCTAGCCTGTGCACAGCTCCCCACTCTCCGAAAAAAAATCTGAGAGGAGCGTCTGTGATTTACCCGGGCCGTTGATAATCGTGATTAAATACCGCGTGATTTTTCCTGGAATGTATGGAAAATGATTTGATTGGTTATTACCCCTCGATCATTACATCATTGAAACAAAGTACTTTGTGCATGGTAAAAAATTCGAATAAAAATCTTTTTGATGGTCAAAGAGAATTTTCTTTTAAAGTACGAGCGGAATTGTTATCTATTGAGTGTAAAGTGGAAATCGATTCTACATTCATTTGTTTGTCAGCGCTGAAGAGACGAACTCGCGCTCCTGACGAATCTTTACGAGGTGAATATGGCACGATTCAAAAGATTGCTCACTTGAAAACGTCCCCGGCTATCCCTTACCAGTCAATATAATCTCAATGCCTTGCTCGAACCAGCCTAGCCATTCTCAAGAGCAATGTACAAAGTGTGTTGCCCTGGGGAAAATATAAACAGCTCATTGGCAACCATCGGGGCTGCTCTGAAGATCAGAGCCGTACCCGGTTGGAAGACTTGCAAAGGCATCCTTTCCTTCAAAGAGTGCTTCTATCCTATAAAGACAAGGAGTCTTAAAACTATCAGAGACGCTCTTCGATGCACTTTTGGAATTTGCCTCATTTACCACCGTTTTGAAAATTTAGCTCCAAAGAAATATGATTTGGTCACCGTAGATCACTCATTAATGTTTGCAAAATTATTCCGAAACAAGATAACTAACGGTAAATTCGGAGAGTGGGCGTCTGTTCACCGCCTACTTCCATTCTTCCCTGGAGCGCATAACATTTTATTTAAAGTTCAAGTAATTGTTTATTAGTGTGGAAGAAAAGTGAAGCAAATTAGCCGAAATAGTCTTTACTAAGGTTAAAAAGCTCATTAACATGCTTTTGGACACTTTTCAGCAAAAACGCAAACCAAAAAAATTATCTAAGAAAAAATAGGGGTCAAGTCCATGGACCCGGTCTAAAAGGGGGGTCCTTTCCCCAGGATGAATTTATTTGCAATTGTTCACCAGTACAATTGTTGAACGATGTTCACCGGTACTTGTTTTGTTCCGTACTTGCCAAATTAAAAAACTACCTCTTCCAAAATGTATCACCCTACTTCTTCGCCATATGGTATTTCGAGTAAACGGTAAAGGAAGCGTCTTGTTTCAGACTCAAACACGGAGGTATGTTTCGAGACTTGTATATTGCGAAACATATTCACGAACGGAGTTAAACAATGTGAAAACTGTAAATAACAAAAGGAACTTCTTTGCATTTGTACGTGACTTGGCACTCGGCTCATTCCTTGTAATACGCAAATTCAGGTTTCAATGTTTTAAAATAGTGGCGTTTTCTGAAAAATCATGAGTGGAAAAAAACCACTGGTAAGAGCGTTATGTTACAATAGGGTCCGATCAGGTGCAACTTGTGCACGGACCAATTGGTTGCAACGACTTTAACTTTTTGAAACGCTGAGTATTCCTGGAAAGAACTAACCACTTGCATTCAATCAAGCATATAATATCAACATTTCTTTGCTCATTTTGTCCCTTGTGCGTAATCAGGCTGCCTAACGTCCCTAACTGGCAGAACTTGTGGCAGGACTTGAAATTTAAGCCCACACATATCCTCAATTTACCCTTCCCATACGGAACTTTAATTAATTTCACCACGACATTTAACTTACAAAGACTCTGATTCAAGTTTAATGCGATTCTCCCGGTTATGGGATCTGTGGCACAAGTGAAATATAACAGAACGGTTTTTTATAAGGATCGAGCAGCAGAAGAAACAAAGCAATATGTTTCTTTCTTCTTCTTAGTTGTTCTCACAAACTTCCGAACACTAGACATGAAAACCGTAATGTTAATGAGAATTATTATTGACAGGGGAAATCTTATTTTCTTTCTGTGATAATTTGTCTTTTGTTATAATTTGTAAAATAGATCTTATTGTTAAAAAGGAGATTACACCGGCAGTTTCTGCTAAATTATGTCTCAATCGTACTTAACCCTTTGATTACTATCTGGCAAAATACGTCCAGCTTTATCCACGGTCCCATCTACCCCTTGTGACGTCATCACTTTTAACGGTCAGCAACAGCTTTGTCCACTAACTTGTG
>NC_090890.1:1941705-1946705 GCF_036669925.1 Montipora capricornis
AGCGCTTATTTTGCACCTGGCAGAAAAGGCCGCGGAGTGTACAATCTGGAAACGGGTTTGTAGGGAGATTTAGCTCTTAAACAGCACGGCAGTGACCAAAAAACCCCTCAACTAGCTTCAAAACGTGTTTTTCGGCCAAATCTCTAGTAGCCAAAGGGTTAAGGCTATAATTTACATTGTCTGGTGTTTCGTATTATATATGTGCATTATTTCGGTCTTAAAAGATTGATTGTTGTACAAAACTTGGGAAGTTAAAGCTCGTATATTAGTTGAAAAGGCGGCTATTGCACCGTATATTAGTTGAAAAGGCGGCTATTATTTTAAACTATGACTGAGACCCTTGTGAGGGGGGCTAATTCATCTTGGTCAGGTGAAGCATCTCGGCATTTTGTTTGATCGTTTCTAAAAATAACGCTAGTAGCAACTTGACCCAACTTACTTGGCGGCAAAATAACTGTAGGTTTTCCACACGGAAATGTCAGCTAAACTTAATCACCTAACGTTTGCGGATTGAGGGGAAGTGTTACGACATTCGCAAGACCTTTCCCGACAAATGGATCATTGGTGCCGTAATGCGGCAACTCTGACTTATCCGTTTTCATTTCTGTCCGTTTGGTTGCTAATCTCGTTATAAAACATACACTGTTTTGCGTTTGTGAGCATTACTCTTAAAGTAAAAAGTCTGTTAGCGTAAATAATTATTGAGTCTAGCCTAGCATTATTACGGACAAATTTTAGTGTTAAAGGTAGACTGCTCTGACGAGATGAAAGCCGTATCACAATAGGGCTCGAGTGCTTACAGAGGGATTAAGTTTCCGGTGATAAAAATGAAGTGTGTAATGGGATCAATGAACAAATATTTTCACAGAATATTGAAGTTGTAGAGTATTGTTTTGGCTCTCGTATTTAAAGCGAAATAACAGGGTGACACGGAGGAGGCTATTTGAGTGATCAGTCAACATGCTTTGATTCTTTTATGTAGTATTTGCTATTCATGATTTTACTGACCCAGATCCGGCGATGTAATAGTGCAAAATCTTCCCAACAAAAAAATGTTCATCATGACTAATTTGTATAATACACTGTGAGAAGGAGGGATAAGTTCATTGAAAAGAATACATTCCAATAGACTTAACTGTCAGAGTGCAAGTTGAAGTACTGCATATTTCTATGTAAACCATCTAACAAAGAGTTTCCACTTTTAAGGCTCAGGCTAATTGAATGCTCAGGTGGATTGCATGGGAATACATAGCACTTGCAAATTCCTGTCAGTTAATTTCTATGATGCGCGATGGTTATACAATGCTTTTAAGTAGAATGCTAAAAGCACGGGGGCGTTCTTTCACTGTTTGAGATACTATAAATATAATACTTGTTTTTTACTTTCGTCATCTCAGCTTTTGAGGGAACAACACACAAGCAGCGGTGACAAACATGAGATACACCGAACTCTTGCAGCCTTGCTAGATATCAGATTTGGTACTGTCATTTGTTGTTTTTGTCAGCTTTAACTGAAAAAATAAATCTCCTCGATTAAACAAAGGTAAAATAACTGTAGAGAATAGAGAATGTAAACAGGTAATATCGTTGAAGGAATGATAACTTTATTTAACCGGCTCCTTACGCCAAATTAGCATCATTGACAAAGATCCTTGCATGCCAACCAACGTGGACGCAAAAATCGACATGAATATGTTTTCTTCTTTAAAAGAACGCTCGTGTATTATATATACCACTGATATAGATGCATATGCTATGTACAGTTTAACTCACTTATCAGGTTGTTAAAATTAAAGAAGTTGGTCCGAAATATAAATAAAAGTACAAATTTGTTGGATCACGTCTACCAAGTACTTGATGTTAATTGGAAAAATAGGAACGAGCGCACGGATTGATTTAGGTAATGCTGCACAAAAATGTCGGACAAATGTATCAGACAAATGTATCAGACCACTAAGAGTGTTTCTAGAAATTGCAAACGCTACACGGGTTCTCTACATTAATGGGTGTATTTTTTTGATATGCGAAGATCGGTGATCTGAACGACTAAAAGATCTTCCACAAAGAGGACATAGGTACGGCTTTTCTCCAGTATGTCTTCGATAGTGGCGCTTGAGTTCATCTGAACGTCGGAAACACCACCCACAGTTTTCCCAAGGACACAGGAAAGGTTTTTTACCCGTATAAATCCGCCTGTCAGTTCCGAGATGAGAGCTTTTGGTGTAACAACGCTTTTTACAGCCAGGGAAATCACAGAGAAAGGCATGATGTAGTTCCAGTTCTTTGTTATCGGAAACAGGTTGGACTGTTTGTGCATGTGTACTGAAATTACATCCGTATGCTGCATCATCGTTCGATGTTGTGTGGACAGAAGACGGCGTTGTTGCAAGCATAGTTACCTGTGGCCCCTGGTGTCTTAGATTTAGAGCTGGAATAGACGCCGACTGTGCAACAGTACCCGTTCCCATCGTTATTCCTGTCTCTGGAAAGCGGCAGTTTTTCTTTCCTATAGTCGTGTCTAGAAGTTTGTTTTGGGGAAGATGCGACGAGGTTTCCACCGGTGACGTTGCAGGAAAAGATGAACTCAGACAGCTATCCATCTCACGAAGGATCTGTTAGAGAAATAAGAGTTACCTTGACGGTTTTTCTGGTTTTAATCCCATACCTTCGCCAAGTAAAATGCCACAACTGAGTAACCGGCTGATTGATATCGAGGAGCAATGGCTTTTGTCGGAAATGTATGTAGTTGTTAAAACTGAAGAACTTTAAAGGATTCCTGTCGTCCTTTGCAGTTAAACTGCTAATCGTCGTACATCTCCTTCAGGGATCACAACCTCGTTAGAGCAATAGTTCTCGGCATTATATCGCGAAAAGGTTAATTCACTGAGATACTGATGAAATGAGAGAACAACTTTTTACAGGGAGTTTGAAGAACAAACCATCATTTTGATCTTCTGAGGAAAATAAGCCATTCGTACAATGTCTCTCGAACTAATGATCCTCAATTGTATTTCTTGCTCAAAGTAAGTTAACAAATTTCCGAGCAGTTGTCAATGTTTTCCTCCACTTGCTATTTATCAGCGGTAACATAACGCTACAAAAGTAAAAGGTTGTCTGATTGTTTTATGTACTATCCGAGGGTATCAAAAAGCTCGAACTCGTCATTAGTGTTTACCCAAAAGCTCACATCAAAAATGCACGCTATTATACTATCACTTAGAAAATGTGTAGGTTGACTAAATCATTCATGCACAGTGCAACTGACCTTGTGGGTATTAGCAGCGAATAGATGCCGGCCGTTATCAGATTTCCTTTGCCCTGATACGAGTTTTGGTACATGACACCGTCTTGTCCTCTAAACAAGTTATCGAAACTTGTACAAGCCATAAGAATTTGGCTGTCTTCTTTAAGAGACGGTCCCAATGAACGAGTTGCCCGGTAGTCGGATCCACGCTTTATACGCAAAGGGTTCTGGGGGTCGCCAGAGGGCAAACATTGCAAGTCGCTGTCAGAAAATATATGGCGGAAACGTATTCGACGTCCAAAAAAAAAAAAACCCAAAGACTTTGGAGAGAGATCAGCGTTTTTTTCAACCCACTTTTATCAGAAATCGATCTGGGCAATGTTGATAAGTGACAACTGAAAGTTTTTGCTTGAATAACCGTGAAATATAATAAAATTTGCTGATTAACTTGAGCGGGAAATTAGGATGTCCCATATGCGCCACAAAAGGTCACCCATACAGGCCATGGTCTGATCGATTTTTTGCAGCGAGCTTTTCAGTTGTTGCCCTGTAGGCACTGGTTAAAATAAATAAATAATAATCTTTATTATCTCGTGATAAAAGAACATATCTCGAGTTACAAATATATCAAATTGAAGAAATTACAGGTATAGCTATATTAATAAAAATGACATCAATAATCTAGCAACCTAAATACTTTATTTAAAAATTAGTCTATTTACATAGGAGTTTTTCAACCTTTCAGTATTAACTGCTGGGCGCTTTACAGATGTTTTCCTTAAGTTATAATTTGTTTCCTTTTCTTTTGGTAATATGCAGAAAATAGGACAAGGACTAATATAGCGTGACTTATATATTAAATTCAAGTCCGATTCTTCTAAAATACTACGAATGTCTATTTTAACCGATATATGTTTTCTTTTAAAACTTCTGTCTAAAAATGATTGTATATCAGTGAGATCAGAGTCAGACGCCCCATATACAGACAGGCCATACGTGAAAATCGGTAAACCGTACTGTGTTAAAAAAACCGGTCCACTTCTTCCTGGCACATCCCTTCTTTTCTTAGCGATCTTAAAATAAAAAGGCACTCATTGGACTTCAATAGTGTCGATTTAACGTGAAGGTTGTATTTACAATTACTTTGAAAAGTAACGCCCAAGAGTAGTAATTCATTACATTGTTGAATGTTGTGAATTTGGGCGATATTGTCATTGCAATTACTCTTGCGAAAGACCAGCTCCTTACACTTTACGGGATTACATACCATTTTGTTATTATTTGTCCATGTTAAAAACTCGTCCACTAGATCTGTGTGGTATAAGCCGTTACTCCAGATAGGAACAATAATGCTGGAATCATCGGCATATTTGAAAAGAGCAGGTTGGTTACCTAATACAAGCTCTAAATCGTTTATAAAGATGTTAAATAAATATGGGCCACTAACACTTCCTTGTGTTGTCCCTCTATTAATCTTTTTCCACTGACCCTCAAAGCTATTGTAAACAACTCGTTGTTGACGATTATCAAAAAAGCTAAGGTACCAATTAATAATGTGGGGATCTAATGGTAATCGCTTAAGCTTATTGGATAGCATTTCATGGTTAACACAATCGAACGCTTTACTGAAAGTTAACCCGGTTGGTCTGTATTTTTGTCCACTTGGCCACCTTCAGGCTCGGTATTCATAGCGGAGGTGGAAGCCATTACGAATTGTTCTAAGACTGGAAATGCGCGTTCGCAATATCATCTGACT
>NC_090890.1:1956705-1964205 GCF_036669925.1 Montipora capricornis
GTGAAACATTAATGGACGTAAATCGCGTGCAGTCATATCTTCAAACTTATGACACATTAAAAGGGGAAAAAAAAAACACTTTTACCGTGGATCGCTCATACTGACTGACAGGTTGGATACGAATGATAAAAGATTAGTTTAAATATGAACTAACAGTCGTCGCTGCCATCTTATCCCCTGCATGAAGAACTGGCTGCCAGTCAAGAATCGGGTATGTAAACAAACTTCTCGTCTTTGATAAACCGCTGAATTCCTTGTCTGCTTATTACAACAACTGGGCCAAATGTATAATATGAAATGAAATTAAGAATCAAGGTGTAACTGCACAACGGCTTTCACAATCAGTATCAATATATCTGGGACATTTCATAAAGATCGATTTATGCCAAACCTCGTGCATTAACCGCTAGGAAATGCACGCCTTTTCACTGTGGCTAATACTGTCAAACACGTAGTTCCTTCCTTCAACATCAACCAGGAACAACTTTTGTAACTGACATCCCACGTGTTTTCAGGAAAGTGAACAGCTCTAGTACATTTTCTTATGTAACATTTGCCATGTCCTGAGCAATTTAGCTCTGTCTCGAAGCGAACGCAAACGCGCTACACCGTTCGGACTATGCATAGTGAATATAAATAATGGCCTTGAAGCAAGGGTACACCATGAAACAAAAATAGTGTATAAAATCAGAAAATAATGCTGCTTTGGAGAAACATGTTTGCAAGTCTCACAAATTTCCCTAAAGCTCACCAGTGATGTCTTTTTTTCCCCAAAGTACTCGTTGCTCTTGAGACGAATTCAGTGTATTCTGCTAGAGCTCCGGGATTCAAAAAACTTTAGCTAATTCGGCATAAAAAACACTGAGTCCCGTCAGAAATTTGCAGTTGTGTATTGGTGAAGCCTTTCGAGTCAATAGTAAGCCCAATAACACCAGTCTAGGAGCTGTTATCAGTAATAAATAATTTAAACCTTCTTGTACGTGTTCGTGTTTGTATATAATCTTTAACCAGAAGTTGATTTGTGTCATCAAACCTTGTCAGTTACTATATCGTTTGTCAGGATCTTTCATTCATGCACAAATGGCTTTCTAAACGGCTCCAAGAGTTTTTCCAAATATGTCCACGATACATGGGAAAAACAAAAAGCAAAAACAAAAGAGGAATTCGAAGAAAAATCACTTCTCGCCATGCTCAGTCTCTCTGAACCCGTACATTTCAAGGTCATTTCAAGGTGATAAAATAAAGGCGGATACAAAGAAAATACGTTTTGATATCTATTTTGCTTTTCAAACGATGTTACATCATGAAGACTGAAGTAGTCTCTTTGTCATAAGCTGTTGAACTCTCAAAGAAAGTAATGGAACAGAGAAAAAGGACGACCTCATGCATTTCTGATCTTTTGTGCATGTTAGGAACTGACAGAGGAGTCGATCTCTCCGTCTGTCAAGTTTCCTTGAACAGATGCAGAGGGATATTATCACAAAGGTAAAATAACTGTAGAGAATAGAGAATGTAAACAGGTATTACTTAACTACTATTCAACCGGCTCCTTACGCCAAATTAACATCATTGACAAAGATCCTTGCAACCAACGTGGACGCAAAAATTCACAGGAATATGCTCTCTTCTTTAAAAGAACGATCGTATATTATTTATATATATATGCATATGCTATGCCGGTACAATTTAACTCACTTATCACGTTCTTAAAATTAAAGAAGTTGACTTGAAATTCAAATAAAAGTACAACTTTGTTATATCACGTCTACTTAATGTTATTTGGAAAAATAGGAAAATGCGCGGAATGATTTGGGTATTGCATGCTGCACAAAAATGTCGACCCCGCGGGCAAATGTTTCAGGCCACTAAGAGTGTTACGAGAAATTGCAAACGCTACACGGGTTCTCTACATTAATGGATGTATTTTTTTTATATGCGAAGATCGGTGATCTGAACGACTAAAAGATCTTCCACAAAGAGGACATACGTACGGCTTTTCTCCAGTATGTCTTCGATAGTGGCGCTTGAGTTCATCTGAACGTCGGAAACGCCATCCACAGTTTTTCCAAGGACACAGGAAAGGTTTTTCATCAGTATGAATCCGCTCGTGAGTTCCGAGATGAGTGCTTTTGGTGTAACAACGCTTTTTACAGCCAGGGAGATCACAGAGAAAGTTATGACGTAGTTCCAGTTCTTTGTTATCGGAAACAGGTTGGACTGTTTGTGCATGTGTACTGAAATAACATCGGTATTCTGCATCATCGTTCGATGTAGCGAGCACAGAAGACGGCGTTGTTGCAAGCATGGTTACCTGTGGCCACTGGTGTCTTAGATTTAGAGCTGGAATAGACGCCGACTCTTCAACAGTGCACTTTCCCATTGTCATTCCTGTCTCTGGAAAGAGGCAGTTTTTCTTTCCTATAGTCATTTCTTGAAGCTTGGGTTGGGGAAGAGCTAGATAAGACGAGGTTTCCACCGGTAACGTTGCAGGAGAAGATGAACACAGATAGCTATCCATCTCACGAAGGATCTTTTAGAGAAATAAGGGTTACATTTAGTTTTATCTAACATCATGATTATTTCTGGTTTTAATCCCATACCTTGACTGATTGATATCGCGGGGAGCAATGGCTTTTGTCGGAAATGTATGTAGTTGTTAAAACTGCATGAAGAACTTTAAAGGATCCCTGTCATCCTTTACAGTTAAATTGCTAATGGCCATACATCTCCTTCAGGGCTCACAAACTTGTAAGAGACGTTTAGCATTTTTAGAGCAATAGTGCTCGGCTTTATGTCGCGCAAAGGTTAATTCACTGAGATATGAAATGAGCGAACTACTTTTTTCAGGGAGTTTGCAGAACAAAACCGTCATTTTGATCCTCTGAGGAAAATCAGCAATTTATACAATGTCTCTCGAACTCATGCTCCTTAATTGTATTTTTTACTCAAAGTAAGTTAATAGATTTCCGAGCAGTTGTCAATGTTTTCCTCCAATTGCTATTTATCAGCGGTAATAAAAGGCTAGAAAACTAAAATATTGTCTGATTGTTTTATGTACCGTCCGAGGGTATCACAAAGCTCGAACTTGTCATTAGTGTTAATTCACTCAAAAGCTCACATCAGAAATGCATGCTATTATAATATCACTTAGAAAATGTGTAGGTTGACTAAATCATTCATGCATTGCAACTGACCTGTTGAATTTCTTCCTCCCTGGTGGGTATTAGCAGCGAATAGATGCCGGCCGTTACCAGATTTCCTTCGCCCTGATATGAATTTTGGTACATGACACCGTCTTTTCCTCTAAACAAGTTATCGAAACTTGTACAAGCCATAAGCATTTGGCTGTCTTCTTTAACAGAGGGCCCCATGAACGAGTTGCCCGGTAGTCGGATTCATGCTTTATACGCAAAGGGTTCTGGGGTCGCCAGAGGACAAACATTGCAAGTCGCTGTGAGAAAATGTATGGCGGAAACTTATTCGACGTCCAAAAAAAAAAAGGATTTTGGAGAGAGATCAATGCCTTTTTCGACGGAGTTTTATTACAAATCCATTTGGGCAATGTTGATACGTGACAAGTGTAAGTTTTTGTTTGAATAACCGTGAAATATGAGATAAAATTAGCTGATTAACTTCCTTGCTTGCGTAAGGTTTATTGTGAAATGGTCTCAAAATATTACAAAATAAGGAACAAATCTGGAGGAAATAGCTCAATAAAGCCTTTAAGTTGTATTTACGTGTATATAGGCTGGCCTATTTCTAAATTCAGCAATTCAAATAATTTTGGAAATATGCCTGATACGGCGATCAAATGTATTGCGCTTTGTGGGGTTGTGACAACGATCGAAGGTACCTAGGGAAGCGAAAGATTCTCAGTCCTCATGTTGAAATATTAAGATTTTACTTGCCCAGGAACAACAATAACGTTTTTGTCGTGGGCTAGAACAAGTAATCGTGACCAATTCAAGGTTTCCATGAGTAAGTACAAAGGTCTGTTGAAATAATTTTGTACAAGGTTACAGAACCTCTGAATGTCCTACACCGTTTGTACATACGAGAGTATAATTGTGTGAGTACTTAAACCTAAAAGACCTGCTCCAAAGATCAGATCTACAGAGAACTAGTATATGAAGATGTATTGGTCGAAGTCATAGTGTAGCTTGACAAGTTTTCTTAGCTCCAGTGACATTGATACTTGTAGATGGCAGTTTGACAGAAGAAAAAGTTTGTTTACATGTAACAGCTGGGGCACATAAATTCCACACGGTGTTATCTATTTCTATCGAAACAGAGACTGCGCGCTGTATTCTGAGGAAGAGGAGCATTAAAACAGCTACCTCGAGGCGGAAGGAGATTGAAATAGTTTGTTTGAGCAGAATCATCGTACTTCGTTAAAGTGATTGGACTCTCATAGAGTCTGTAGAAAAATAGTAGCGGCTGAAAAAACCGTTAGCTTTTTCTCAATCAATTTTTTTGCACCGTTTAACATGGTCTGAGTCGAGGAACTTTTTTGAACTTCCGTTGCTAGATAACTTTCGCGAAATGTAGAACCGCTTTCTACTTCTGCAACGGTCGCAGCAATCGTAGTGGTGATAAAAACGGGAGTTTCACCGTGTAACACCACTTCGTGAAACTGGTCTCGCTCGGTCTTGATACACTATAACGCTACGTAAGCCAATCAGATACCGGCTAGGGCGATGTAAACAACATTTCGATTCCCGAATGAGTTTCCACTTCTTATGCTACACGGTGCAACGCCTACTGCTGAACCTTCTTTTTCCAGCGCCGTTGTACATAAGTTTTAGCTAAACGTTTCAACGCGTAAAAAACAGCGGCTTAATTTTGTCATATTGCGAGACCATGACGCGGATCCTTACACGAGCAATGTTAATCCGAATGAATATTATCTCATATTTCACGGTTATGAAAACAAAAACTTACACTTGCCACTTATTAACATTGCCTAAATCGATTTCTGATAAAACTGTATAGAGAAAAGTGTTGAGCCTTCTCCAAAATAGTTTTTTGGAGGTCGACATAACTTTCCGCCATGCATTTTGTTACAGCGACTTGCAATGTGTGCCCCTGGCGACCCCAGAACCCTTTGCATATAAAGAGGAATCCGATTTCTGGCACCACATTCATTGAACGGATTTAGCTAAGATAGTTTACCCATAAGGCATACAACAGTAAATTACATAAAACGTAATTCTTCCTGATTGCGTGCTAGGATTACTTGACTTTTACGTGGGTTTGCGTGAATCTCTGCGCTTCCTGAAGTTAGCTGTGGATTTAGCAGTCACTTAACCTGATCGCCAGTGTTCTTATGCAAAGTTTGCAGCGCATTCGTTAGCCCCTCAAATGCTCTCCGAGGCTATTAAGAGCAAAGCAAAGGCCAAGTTATCAAGTATGCTCAACGACGTTCAAAACGGGCTTTTAAACGTCGCATGTGCCGAATTTAATGCAAATGAGAAAAATCTTTTGTTTTCGCTCATTTGCATTAGACTGTCAGCACATGTAAAATGCGACGTTTAAAACGGGCCTAAGTTACAAGAGCGGCTTTCCTTTCACCCTTATCTAGTTACGTCATGTCGGACACAATTATCTTTTTAAGTAAAAACTTAAAGACGTTTGAATCTAAGGCCACAGCTAAACAATAAATGAACAAGAAAGATCGCGATTGATTTAATGTTATGTTCCGCAGTTTTTCAGGCACGTAGATGATTCTAGAAGACCAAGAAAGTTCGGGTAATGTTCGGAGGCTCCGATTGGTTCCCGAAATAGAAATTAGTTTTTTTCAGACTCAAACACGGAGGTATCAAATGTTCGCCAGTCGCTCGCTTTGTTTCGAGACTTGTATATTGCGAAACATATTCAAGAACGGAGTTAAACAATGTGAAAACTGTAAATAACAAAAGGAACTTCTTTGCATTTGTACGTGACTTGGCACTCGGCTCATTCCTTGTAATACGCAAATTCAGGTTTCAATGTTTTAAAATAGCGGCGTTTTCTGAAGAATCATAAGTGGAAAAAAACCACTGGTAAGAGCGTTATGTTACAATAGGGTTCGATCAGGTGCAACTTGTGCACGGACCAATTCGTTGCAACGACTTCAACTTTTTGAAACGCTGAGTATTCCTGGAAAGAACTAACCACTTGCATTCAATCAAGCATATAATATCAACATTTTTTTGCTCATTTTGTCCCTTGTGTGTAATCAAGCTGCCTAACGTCCCTAACTGGCAGAACTTGTGGCAGGACTTGAAATTTAAGCCCACACATATCCTCAATTTACCCTTTAATTATTTTCAGCACGACATTTAACTTACAAAGAGTCCGATTCAAGTTTAATGCGATTCTCCCGGTTATGGGATCTGTGGCACAAGTGAAATATAACCGACAGAACGGTTTTTTATAAGGATCGATCGAGCAGCAGAAGAAACAAAGCAATATGTTTCTTCCTTCTTCTTAGTTGTTCTCACAAACTTCCGAACACTAGACATGAAAACCGTAATGTTAATGAGAATTATTATTGACAGGGGTAATCTTATTTTCTTTCTGTGATAATTTGTCTTTTGTTAAAATTTGTAAAATAGATCTTATTGTTAAAAAGGAGATTACACTGGCAGTTTCTGCTAAATTATGTCTCAGTCGTACTTAAGGCTATAATTAACATTGTCTGGTGTTTCGTATTATATTGCATTATTTCGGTCTTAAAAGAATGATTGTTGTACAAAACTTGGGAAGTTGAAGCTCAAAAAGAGCACCGTATATTAGTTGAAAAGGCGGCTATTATTTTAAACTATGACTGAGACCCTTGTGAGGGGGGCTAATTCATCTTGGTCAGGTGAAGCATCTCGGCATTTTGTTTGATCGTTTCTAAAAATAACGCTAATAGCAACTTGACCCAACTTACTTGGCGGCAAAATAACTGTAGGTTTTCCACACGGAAATGTCAGCTAAACTTAATCACCTAACGTTTGCGGATTGAGGGGAAGTGTTACGACATTCGCAAGACCTTTCCCGGCAAATGGATCATTGATGCCGTAATGCGGCAACTCTGACTTATCCGTTTTCATTTCTGTCCGTTTGGTTGCTAATCTCGTTATAAAACATACACTGTTTTGCGTTTGTGAGCATTACTCTTAAAGTAAACAGTCTGTTAGCGTAAATAATTATTGAGTCTAGCCTAGCATTATTATGGACAAATTTTAGTGTTAAAGGTAGACTGCTCTGACGAGATAAAAGCCGTATCACATTAGGGCTCGAGTGCCTACAGAGGGATTAAGTTTCCGGTGATAAAAATGAAGTGTGTAATGTGATCAATGAACAAATATTTTCACTGAAAATTGAAGTTGAAGAGTATTGTTTTGGCTCTCGTATTTCCAGCGAAATGACAGGGTGACACGAAGGAGGCTATTTGAGTGATCAGTCAACATGCTTTGATTCTTTTATGTAGTATTTGCTATTATTTTACTGACCCAGATCCGGCGATGTAAT
>NC_090890.1:1969205-1971705 GCF_036669925.1 Montipora capricornis
ACAACAGCCAAATCCTTAAACTCATTTTTTCCTTGAGAAGTCCTTCAATAATTTCCATGCAGCTTGATTGTGGTGGGAAGAGCCGGAATCAAACCTTTTGAACGGACTTTAGCACCCCACCAACGTGCCACATAAAAGTTACAAGAGTTTTCTTGTTGTTACCTATGTGGGTTTTTTTTCTTGTTTAGACAGTCCTTGGAAAGAGTATCTTCAAAATTCTGTGCCATATCAGTCCATATATAGTTTTAAAAGTGAAATTTGGTCCTTAAAATAGTCCGTGAAAAATGGTTACAATTTTCTGTATGAATCCTGATTCCACCTACTCGTGACTGACAGTGTAGTCTCCCTCACAGCCATTATTACTGGCTTAAACACAGCACCACGAGTGGACTGTTGTCTGATGACTTCTTATAATGGCTGCCTGGTAGACTATGCGACAGTGGAGAATACCACAATGAAAAGTTATAAATTTCATATCTTGGTTACTACAATTCTTTGCTTAAAAGAGAATTAGCCTAAATGTTTACCTAGACAGTGAGGAGTTGACATTCTTTTAGTAGGATGAAGACTCCATTGGCAAAGAGATAAAAAAATACAAACTCTCCAAGGATTATTTGCACTTGTGACGTTTGGTGCCTGGACCCACTGTGCATTGGATGAAGTTATTTGTCTGGGGACAAGCAACATAGTTAATGAACTTAGGCTCCTTCCGTCATTATGTTTATAATATTAGGTATCCCACTAAGTGGGGCAAAGTACAGTATCTTTGTGTTGTGAAGCCACAGCGTACCAGAGTGGCAGTGAACAATTTTATCTCTGCCCTCTCCTAATTCTTGTGTTTCTTTAAAGGGGCACCGACGTGGGTTGTCTTGTAAACTTTGATGGCTCTCTTTCTTTTTCTCTTTTAGGGGAATCGAACTGATTTATCTTGCCCAGAGATTCTTCATTTTTTACAAGAACCATTACCACTGTCATTTTGAAATTTACAAGATTTTCAATCCAACTTAAAAACATTAGCCTAATGATTTTAATTTTTGAGTCCAAATGCTGATGCATGTCCAACATGCAGTAACAGTGCCCCTTTAAGGCAAAATATTTAGAAGTATTTTTTTCCGTATTGAATATAATACGTTGTTCCCATTCCCGATGAAATCTTCTGAACATTACATGGAAAGCCAGATACTTTTAAAGAGTGAGATTATTTATTTATTCATTAATTTAAATTAATCAGATTGAATTTGGTATATTCTCAATGCCCTTCAAATTTGGACCCATAAGGTTGTGACTTTCATCGTTGGGAAGATTACCCTTTCATGGCTCCATTACTGACCATTGTTTTTCCCCAAAAATTGAAAGAGTAATTATTATAATTTTTGGTTAATGTCAATGATCTTTTTACATTGACTCTTCTAAAGGCCAAAAATGAAATCTGCAACAAAGCATTTTCTGTCTAAGGTTCTATGATAAATTACCCACCTCACTAGTTTATTATGCTTGTGACAGAAGGACTGGTAGTGAGATGTAAGAATGACATGTTTTGTCTTTGTAAAATATCAAAATAGCTTACAAGAATCATTGTTTAAAAAGTATTATTTTTACATTAATGTCACTTTTAAAAATCAAAACTGGTTTTTGTATAAGCAAACTAAATTTGATTCAATTAAAGATGTTATAATCATTGTGCATGGTGTTCCTTTGATTTCCAAAAATGAATGGAGTGAATGCGCCAGAGTTACCGGTACTTTGAATCTAATACCAGAGTGACTTTAACTCTTATTTTGTGTTATGTGGCCGTAAGTTCGACCACATCTCACCCTTGTTGAAAGACCTTCATTGGCTCCCAATTAAGCAACGAATCATTTTTTAAAACTTTATTCCGCATGTTTACGGCCATAAACAATTTAGCCCTTTATTATGTTTGTGAGCTACTTCACCGGTATACATCTGGAAGATCATTGCGTTCATCAAGTTTAAACCACTTAATGATTCCGCCGTCTAATTTAAAGTCATATCGCGATCGATTCTTTTCAGTTTGTGCCCAGAAGCTATGGAATAGCTTTCCAGAGCACTTCAAGCAAGCCACAGTGTTCATGCTTTTAAAAACAGTCTTAAAACAAATCTTTTTCAAAAAACACTTTTGTTCTGATTGAATCTTAGCCTTTACCAGATTCTACTGTGCTTTGAATTTTATTTTTAAGTTTCTACTTTGCATTGATCGTAAAGTACCTTAGAGCTTTTGTTAAGGCGCTATATACACAGAATTCATAAATGGCGGCCAACCTGGGTGGACTGGCGGCCAGACATGACATCGAGGCGTTTTTAGGATAAACACGCCGTATTTTCGAGGAGGAAAAGGAGAAAATGAACGATCGACGTGTGGAAAATTACATTCCTGGTTCATCTTTAAGTGGGAGAAGGTCATCGGTATTACAAAAATGATGAGCTACGGTTTTGGCTGAAATGTTGGAACGATTCTGCTTAAAGATTAAATTGTAAAGAG
>NC_090890.1:1981705-1989205 GCF_036669925.1 Montipora capricornis
ATGTCCACGATACATGGGAAAAACAAAAAGCAAAAACAAAAAGAGGAATTCGAAGAAAAATCACTTCTCGCCAAGCTCAGTCTCTCTGAACCCGTACATTTCAAGGTCATTTGAAGGTGATAAAATAAAGGCGGATACAAAGAAAATACGTTTTGATATCTATTTTGCTTTTCAAACGATGTTACATCATAAAGACTGAAGTAGTCTCTTTGTCATAAGCTGTTGAACTCTCAAAGAAAGTAATGGAACAGAGAAAAAGGAAGACCTCATGCATTTCTGATCTTTTGTGCATGTTAGGAACTGACAGACGAGTCGATCTCTCCGTCTGTCAAGTTTCCTTGAACAGATGCAGAGGGATATTATCACAAAGGTAAAATAACTGTAGAGAATAGAGAATGTAAACAGGTATTATTTAACTACTATTCAACCGGCTCCTTACGCCAAATTAACATCATTCACAAAGATCCTTGCAACCAACGTGGACGCAAAGATTCACAGGAATATGCTCTCTTCTTTAAAAGAACGATCGTATATTATTTATATATATATGCATATGCTATGCCGGTACAATTTAACTCACTTATCACGTTCTTAAAATTAAAGAAGTTGGCTTGAAATTTAAATAAAAGTACAACTTTGTTATATCACGTCTACTTAATGTTATTTGGAAAAATAGGAAAATGCGCGGATTGATTTGGGTATTGCATGCTCCACAAAAATGTCGACCCCGCGGGCAAATGTTTCAGGCCACTAAGAGTGTTACGAGAAATTGCAAACGCTACACGGGTTCTCTACATTAATGGATATATTTTTTTATATGCGAAGATCGGTGATCTGAACGACTAAAAGATCTTCCACAAAGAGGACATATGTACGGCTTTTCTCCAGTATGCCTTCGATAGTGGCGCTTGAGTTCATCTGAACGTCGGAAACACCATCTACAGTTTTCCCAAGGACACAGGAAAGGTTTTTCACCAGTATGAATCCGCTCGTGAGTTCCGAGATGAGTGCTTTTGGTGTAACAACGCTTTTTTACAGCCAGGGAAATCACAGAGAAAGTTATGATGTAGTTCCAGTTCTTTGTTATCGGAAACAGGTTGGACTGTTTGTGCATGTGTACTGAAATTACATCCATATGCTGCATCATCGTTCGATGTAGCGTGGACAGAAGACGGCGTTGTTGCAAGCATAGTTACCTGTGGCCACTGGTGTCTTAGATTTAGAGCTGGAATAGACGCCGACTCTTCAACAGTGCACGTTCCCATTGTCATTCCTGTCTCTGGAAAGAGGCAGTTTTTCTTTCCTATAGTCATTTCTTGAAGCTTGGGTTGGGGAAGAGCTAGATAAGACGAGGTTTCCACCGGTAACGTTGCAGGAGAAGATGAACACAGATAGCTATCCATCTCACGAAGGATCTTTTAGAGAAATAAGGGTTACATTTAGTTTTATCTAACATCATGATTATTTCTGGTTTTAATCCCATACCTTGACTGATTGATATCGCGGGGATCAATGGCTTTTGTCGGAAATGTATGTAGTTGTTAAAACTGCATGAAGAACTTTAAAGGATCCCTGTCATCCTTTACAGTTAAATTGCTAATGGCCATACATCTCCTTCAGGGCTCACAAACTTGTAAGAGACGTTTAGCATTTTTAGAGCAATAGTGCTCGGCTTTATGTCGCGTAAAGGTTAATTCACTGAGATATGAAATGAGCGAACTACTTTTTTCAGGGAGTTTGCAGAACAAAACCGTCATTTTGATCCTCTGAGGAAAATCAGCAATTTATACAATGTCTCTCGAACTCATGATCCTTGATTGTATTTCTTACTCAAAGTAAGTTAATAGATTTCCGAGCAGTTGTCAATGTTTTCCTCCAATTGCTATTTATCAGCGGTAATAAAAGGCTAGAAAACTAAAATATTGTCTGATTGTTTTATGTACCGTCCGAGGGTATCACAAAGCTCGAACTTGTCATTAGTGTTCACTCAAAAGCTCACATCAGAAATGCATGCTATTATAATATCACTTAGAAAATGTGTAAGTCGACTAAATCATTCATGCATTGCAACTGACCTGTTGAATTTCTTCCTCCCTGGTGGGTATTAGCAGCGAATAGATGCCGGCCGTTACCAGATTTCCTTCCCCTGATACGAATTTTGGTACATGACACCGTCTTTCCTCTAAACAAGTTATCGAAACTTGTACAAGCCATAAGCATTTGGCTGTCTTCTTTAACAGAGGGCCCCATGAACGAGTTGCCCGGTAGTCGGATTCATGCTTTATACGCAAAGGGTTCTGGGGTCGCCAGAGGACAAACATTGCAAGTCGCTGTGAGAAAATGTATGGCGGAAACTTATTCGACGTCCAAAAAAAAAAAGGATTTTGGAGAGAGATCAATGCCTTTTTCGACGGAGTTTTATTACAAATCCATTTGGGCAATGTTGATACGTGACAAGTGTAAGTTTTGTTTGAATAACCGTGAAATATGAGATAAAATTAGCTGATTAACTTCCTTGCTTGCGTAAGGTTTATTGTGAAATGGTCTCAAAATATTACAAAATAAGGAACAAATCTGGAGGAAATAGCTCAAAAAAACGTTTAAGTTGTATTTACGTGTGTATAGGCTGGCCTATTTCTAAATTCAGCAATTCAAATAATTTTGAAAATATGCCTGATACGGCGATCAAATGTATTGCGCTTTGTGGGGTTGTGACAACGATCGAAGGTACCTAGGGAAGCGAAAGATTCTCAGTGCTCATGTTGAAATATTAAGATTTTACTTGCCCAGGAACAACAATAACGTTTTTGTCGTGGGCTAGAACAAGTAATCGTGACCAATTCAAGGTTTCCATGAGTAAGTACAAAGGTCTGTTGAAATAATTTTGTACAAGGTTACAGAACCTCTGAATGTCCTACACCGTTTGTACATAGGAGAGTATAATTGTGTGAGTACTAAAACCTAAAAGACCTGCTCCAAAGATCAGATCTACAAAGAACTAGTATATGAAGATGTACTGGTCGAAGTCATAGTGTAGCTTGACAAGTTTTCTTAGCTCCAGTGACATTGATACTGTCTTGTAGATGTCAGTTTGACAGAAGAAAAAGTTTGTTTACATGTAACAGCCTAGGCATATGAATTCCCCACGGTGTTATCTAAATCTATCGAAACAGAGACTGCGCGCTGTATTCTGAGGAAGAGGAGCATTAAAACAGCTACCTCGAGGCAGAAGAAGATTGAAATAGTTTGCTTGAGCAGAATTATCGTACTTCATCAAAGGGATTGGACTTTCATAGAGTCTGTAGAAAAATAGTAGCGGCTGAAAAAACGGTTAGCTTTTTCTCAATCAATTTTTTGCGCCGTTTAACATGGTCTGAGTCGAGGAACTTTTTTGAACTTTCGTTGCTAGATAAGTTTCACGAAATGTAGAACCGCGTTCTACTTCTGCAACGGTCGCAGAAATCGTAGTGGTGATAAAAACGGGAGTTTCACCGTGTAACACCACTTCGTGAAACTGGTCTCGCTCGGTCTTGATACACTACGCTACGTAAGCCAATCAGATACCAGCTAGGGCGATGTAAACAACATTTCGATTCCCGAATGAGTTTCGACTTCTTATGTTACACGGTGCAACGCCTGCTGCTGAACCTTCTTTTTCCAGCGCCGTTGTACATAAGTTTTAGATAAAATTTCCAACGTGTAAAAAACAGCGGCTTAATTTTGTCATATTTCGAGACCATGCCGCGGATCCTTACACGAGCAAGGTTAATCCGAATGAATATTATCTCATATTTCACGGTTATGAAAACAAAAACTTACACTTTTCACTTATTAACATTGCCTAAATCGATTTCTGATAAAACTGTATAGAGAAAAGCGTTGAGCCCTCTCCAAAATAGTTTTTTGGAGGTCGAAATAACTTTCCGCCATACATTTTCTTACAGCGACTTGCAATGTGTGCCCCTGGCGACCCCAGAACCCTTTGCATATAAAGAGGAATCCGATTTCTGGCACCACATTCATTGAACGGATTTAGCTAAGATAGTTTACCCATAAGGCATACAACAGTAAATTACATAAAACGTAATTCTTCCTGATTGCGTGCTAGGATTACTTGACTTTTACGTGGGTTTGCGTGAATCTCTGCGCTTCCTGAAGTTAGCTGTGGATTTAGCAGTCACTTAACCCGATCGCCAGTGTTCTTATGCAAAGTTTGCCGCGCATTCGTTAGCCCCTCAAATGTTCTCCGAGGTTATTAAGAGCAAAGCAAAGGCCAAGTTATCAAGTATGCTCAACGACGTTCAAAACGGGCTTTTAAACGTCGCATGTGCCGAATCTAATGCAAATGAGAAAAATCTTTTGTTTTCGCTCATTTGCATTAGACTGTCAGCACATGTAAAATGCGACGTTTAAAACGGGCCTAAGTTACAAGAGCGGCTTTCCTTTCACCCTTATCTAGTTACGTCATGTCGGACACAATTATCTTTTTAAGTAAAAACTTAAAGACGTTTGAATCTAAGGCCACAGCTAAACAATAAATGAACAAGAAAGATCGCGATTGATTTAATGTTATGTTCCGCAGTTTTTCAGGCACGTAGATGATTCTAGAAGACCAAGAAAGTTCGGGTAATGTTCGGAGGCTCCGATTGGTTCCCGAAATAGAAATTAGTTTTTTTCAGACTCAAACACGGAGGTATCAAATGTTCGCCAGTCGCTCGCTTTGTTTCGAGACTTGTATATTGCGAAACATATTCAAGAACGGAGTTAAACAATGTGAAAACTGTAAATAACAAAAGGAACTTCTTTGCATTTGTACGTGACTTGGCACTCGGCTCATTCCTTGTAATACGCAAATTCAGGTTTCAATGTTTTAAAATAGCGGCGTTTTCTGAAGAATCATAAGTGGAAAAAAACCACTGGTAAGAGCGTTATGTTACAATAGGGTTCGATCAGGTGCAACTTGTGCACGGACCAATTGGTTGCAACGACTTCAACTTTTTGAAACGCTGAGTATTCCTGGAAAGAACTAACCACTTGCATTTAATCAAGCATATAATATCAACATTTTTTTGCTCATTTTGTCCCTTGTGTGTAATCAAGCTGCCTAACGTCCCTAACTGGCAGAACTTGTGGCAGGACTTGAAATTTAAGCCCACACATATCCTCAATTTACCCTTTAATTATTTTCAGCACGACATTTAACTTACAAAGAGTCCGATTCAAGTTTAATGCGATTCTCCCGGTTATGAGATCTGTGGCAAAAGTGAAATATAACCGACAGAACGGTTTTTTATAAGGATCGAGCAGCAGAAGAAACAAAGCAATATGTTTCTTTCTTCTTCTTAGTTGTTCTCACAAACTTCCGAACACTAGACATGAAAACCGTAATGTTAATGAGAATTATTATTGACAGGGGTAATCTTATTTTCTTTCTGTGATAATTTGTCTTTTGTTAAAATTTGTAAAATAGATCTTATTGTTAAAAAGGAGATTACACTGGCAGTTTCTGCTAAATTATGTCTCAGTCGTACTTAAGGCTATAATTAACATTGTCTGGTGTTTCGTATTATATTGCATTATTTCGGTCTTAAAAGAATGATTGTTGTACAAAACTTGGGAAGTTGAAGCTCAAAAAGAGCACCGTATATTAGTTGAAAAGGCGGCTATTATTTTAAACTATGACTGAGACCCTTGTGAGGGGGGCTAATTCATCTTGGTCAGGTGAAGCATCTCGGCATTTTGTTTGATCGTTTCTAAAAATAACGCTAATAGCAACTTGACCCAACTTACTTGGCGGCAAAATAACTGTAGGTTTTCCACACGGAAATGTCAGCTAAACTTAATCACCTAACGTTTGCGGATTGAGGGGAAGTGTTACGACATTCGCAAGACCTTTCCCGGCAAATGGATCATTGATGCCGTAATGCGGCAACTCTGACTTATCCGTTTTCATTTCTGTCCGTTTGGTTGCTAATCTCGTTATAAAACATACACTGTTTTGCGTTTGTGAGCATTACTCTTAAAGTAAACAGTCTGTTAGCGTAAATAATTATTGAGTCTAGCCTAGCATTATTACGGACAAATTTTAGTGTTAAAGGTAGACTGCTCTGACGAGATAAAAGCCGTATCACATTAGGGCTCGAGTGCCTACAGAGGGATTAAGTTTCCGGTGATAAAAATGAAGTGTGTAATGTGATCAATGAACAAATATTTTCACTGAAAATTGAAGTTGAAGAGTATTGTTTTGGCTCTCGTATTTCCAGCGAAATGACAGGGTGACACGAAGGAGGCTATTTGAGTGATCAGTCAACATGCTTTGATTCTTTTATGTAGTATTTGCTATTATTTTACTGACCCAGATCCGGCGATGTAATCGTGCAAAATCTTCCCAACAAAAAAAATGTTCATCATGACTAATTTGTATAATACACTGTGGGAAGGAGGGATAAGTTCATTCAAAAGATTGCATTCCAATAGACTTAACTATCAGAGTGCAAGTTGAAGTACTGCATATTTCTATGTAATCCATCTAACGAAGAGTTTCCACCTTTAAGGCTCAGGCTAATGCTCAGGTGGATTGCATGGGAATAGACAGCACTTGCAAATTTCTGGCAGTTAATTTGTATGATGCGTGATGGTTATACAATGCTTTTAACTAGAATGCTAAAAGCACAGGGGCGTTCTTTCACTGTTTGAGATAGACACTATAAATATAGTACTTTTTTTTTTACTTTCGTCATCTCAGCTTTTGAAGGAACAACACACAAGTAGCGGTGACAAACATGAGATACACCGAACTCTTGCAGCCCTGCTAGATATCAGATTTGGTACTGTCATTTGTTCTTTTGGTCAGCTTTAACTGAAAAAATAAATCTCCTCGATTAAACAAAGGTAAAATAACTGTAGAGAATAGAGAATGTAAACAGGTAATATCATTGAAGGAATGATAACTTTATTTAACCTGCTCCTTACGCCAAATTAGCATCATTGACAAAGATCCTTGCATGCCAACCAACGTGGACGCAAAAATCGACATGAATATGTTTTCTTCTTTAAAAGAACGCTCGTGTATTATATATACCACTGATATAGATGCATATGCTATGTACAGTTTAACTCACTTATCAGGTTGTTAAAATTAAAGAAGTTGGTCCGAAATATAAATAAAAGTACAAATTTGTTATATCACGTCTACCAAGTACTTGATGTTAATTGGAAAAATAGGAACGTGCGCACGGATTGATTTAGGTATTGCTGCACAAAAATGACGGTCGACTCCGCCGGACAAATGTATCAGACCACTAAGAGTGTTACGAGAAATTGCAAACGCTACACGGGTTCTCTACATTAATGGGTGTATTTTTTTGATATGAGAAGATCGGTGATCTGAACGACTAAAAGATCTTCCACAAAGAGGACATACGTACGGCTTTTCTCCAGTATGTCTTCGATAGTGGCGCTTGAGTTCATCTGAACGTCGGAAACACCACCCACAGTTTT
>NC_090890.1:1994205-2011705 GCF_036669925.1 Montipora capricornis
GTTTTCTTAAAGGAGCACTGACATGGGTTGTCTTATAAACCTTTGATGGCTCTTTCTTTTTCTCTTTTAGGGGAATCGAATATTTATCTTGCCCAGAGATTCTTCATTTTTTACAAGAACCATTGCCACCGTCATTTTGAATTTTTCAAGATTTTCAATCCAGCGCTCCCAACTTAAAAACATTAGCCTAATGATTTTAATTTTTGAGTCCAAAAGCTAATGCATGTCCAACATGCAGTAACAGTGCCCCTTTAAGGCAAAATATTTAGTAGTGTTTCTTCCCGTATTGAATATAATATGTTGTTCCCATTCCCGATAAAATCTTCTGAACATTACATGTAAAGCCAGATACAGTTTTAAAGAGTGAGATTATTTATTATTTATTCATTAATTTAATCAGATTAAATTTGGTATATTCTCAATGCCCTTCAAATTTGGACCCATAAGGTTGTGACTTTCATCGTTGGGAAGATTGCCTTTCATGGCTCCATTACTGACCATTGTTTTTCCCAAAAAATTGAAAGAGTAATAATTTTTGGTTAATGTCAATGCTCTATTACATTGACTCTTCTAAAGGCCAAAAATAAAATCTGCAACAAAGCATTTTCTGTCTAAGGTTCTATGATAAATTACCCACCTCACTAGTTTATTATGCTTGTGACAGGAGGTAGTGAGATGTAAGAATGACATGTTTTTGTCTTTGTAAAATATCAAAACAAGAATCATCGTTTAAAAAGTATTATTTTTACATTAATGTCACTTTTAAAAATCAAAACTGGTTTTTGTATAAGCAAACTAAATTTGATTCAATTAAAGATGTTATAATCATTGTGCATGGTGTTCTTTTGATTTCAAAAAATGAATGGACTGAATGCGCCAGAGTTAGCGGTACTTTGAATCTAATACCAGAGTGACTTTAACTCTTATTTTGTGTTATGTGGCCGTAAGTTCGACCACATCACACCCTTGTTGAAAGACTTTCATTGGCTCCCAATTAAGCAACGAATCATTTTTAAAACTTTATTCCTCATGTTTACGGCCATAAACAATTTAGCCCTTTATTATGTTTGTGAGCTACTTCACCGGTATACATCTGGAAGATCATTGCGTTCATCAAGTTTAAACCACTTAATGATTCCGCCGTCTAATTTAAAGTCATATCGCGATCGAGCCTTTTCAGTTTGTGCCCGGAAGCTATGGAATAGCCTTCCAGAGCACTTCAAGCAAGCCACAAGTGTTTATTATTATTATTATTATTATTATGGAGTTAAAATAACGTTTATTTTTGATGGAGTACAGTTGAAGGAACTCCTTTTTCAATGCAATACAACTCCTAAATTTTAAAAGAGAGATTTTTTGAACCGAAAATTCTAACTCCGTTTTTCGAGTCTAAAATGCTGTACGACTTTGCTTTGCGGTAAATTAATATCATCACGATTGGCTTACACGTCTTCTTTGTCAGCTAGTCACTTATATGATATATCGTTACCTACAAAACTACATGCAGATCTTTTTTTTTTTTTTTTTAAGTGCTTGATGTAAAAATTTAAAACGTGATCGTTGATGGCTGTTATGTATTCAGTAAAGGAAATGACGAAGACGAAACGAAAATAGGCGTTAAAGCTCCTTTACAATTTTTAGTGTGTGCAACAAATTCTCTACCGGTTACTATTTGGTGTTCAAAAGTTCAGCCACCTCCATAACAGGCGAAATATTTTACGCTACGTGCCTTCGCATTATCGGTCTGAAGCTCATCTGTTGATCAGTGATGAATACAAGGTATGCTATACGATAACCAGCAGCAGTTCTTTCTCTACTATTCCGGCTAAATGTATGGGTTGGTTCCAAAGCATGTGAGCGTTCTCGTAGGCAATTTATTGTATCATTTTTCTTCATATTGTACAATCATCACATGGCACCTTTGGTTAGCCTCGGAGCCCACGCGCATTTATCAGCACTCCACAACCAATGAAACATTAATGGACTTAAATCGCGTGCAGCCATATCCTGAAACTTATGACTCATTAAAAGGGAAAAAAAAGACACTATTACCGTGGATCGCTCATACTGACTGACACGTTGGATACGAATGATAAAAGATTAGTTTAAATATGAACTAACAGTCGTCGCTGCCATCTTATCCCCTGCATAAAGAACTGGCTGCCAGTCAAGAATCAGGTATGTAAAAAAACTTCTCGTCTTTGATAAACCGCTGAATTCCTTGTCTGTTTATTACAACAACTGTTGCAAATGTATAATATTAAATGAAATTAAGAATCAAGGTGTAACTGCTCAACGGCTTTCACAATCAGTTCAGCTTACACGTCTTCTTTGTCAGCTAGTCAATTATATGATATATCGTTACCTACAAAACTACATACACATCATTTTTTTCAGTGCTTGATGTAAAAATTTAAAACGTGATCATGTATTCGGTAATATATTCAAAAGGAAATGACGTAGAGAAACGAAAATAGGCGTTAAAGCTCCTTTACAATTTTTAGCGTGTGCAACAAATTCTCTACCGGTTTTTATTTGGTGAGAATGTTCAAAACTTCAGCCACCTCCATAACAGGCGAACTATTTTACGCTAACTGCCTTCGCATCATCGGTTTGAAACTCATCTGTTGATCAGTGATGAATACAAGGTATGCTATACGATAACCAACAGCGGTTTTTTCTCTACTATTCCGGCTAAATGTATGGGTTTGCAAAGCATGAGAACTTTCTCGTAGGCAATTTATTGTATCGTACCATTTTTTTTCATATTGTACAATCATCAAATGGCACCTTTGGTAAGCCACGGAGCCCACCCGCATTTATCAGCACTCCACAACCAATGCGACATTACTGGACGTAAATCGCGTGCAGCCGTATCTTGAAACTTATGGCACATTGAAAGGAAAAAAAAAACACTTTTACTGTGGATCGCTCATACTGACTGACAGGTTGGATACGAATGATAAAAGATAAGTTTAAATATGAACTAACAGTCGTCGCTGCCATCTTATCCCCTGCATGAAGAACAGGCTGCCAGTCAAGAATCAGGTATGTAAACAAACTTCTCATCTTTGATAAACCGATGAATTGCTTGTCTGCTTATTACAACAACCGTTCCAAATGTATAATATTAAATGAAATTAAGAATCAAGGTGTAACTGCACAACGGCTTTCACAATCAGTTCAGCTGACAAATTAAATTTATCTGGGACATTTCATAAAGATGGATTTATGCCAAACCTCGTGCATTAACCGCTAGGAAATGCACGCCTTTTCACTGTGGCTAATACTGTCAAACACGTAGTTCCTTCCTTCAACATTCAACCAGGAACAACTTTTGTAACTGACATCCCACGCGTTTTCAAGAAAGTGAACAGCTGTAGTATATTTTCTTATGTAACATTTAGTATGTCTTGAGCAATTCAGCTCTGTCTCGAAGCGAACGCAAACCCTGTGAATACTGGCCTTGGAGCAAGGGTACACCATGAAACAAAAACAGTGTATAAAATTAGAAAATAATGCTCAGCTGAATGCTACTTTGGAGGAACATGATTGCAAGTCTCACAAATTCTCTAAAGCTCACCGCTAAGGTCTTTTTTTCGCAAAAGTACTCGTTGCTCTTGAGACGAATTGTATTCCGCTAGCGCTCGTGCTCATTCAAAAAACTTCAGCTAATTCGGCATAACCAACACTGAAACCCGTCAGAAATTTGCAGTTGTGTTTTGGTGAAGCCTTTCGAGTCAATAGTAAGCCCAATAACACCAGTCTAGCTAGGAACTGTTATCAGTAATAAATAATTTAAACCTTCTTGTACGAGTTCATGTTAACCACAAATTGATTTGTGTCATCAAACTTTGTCAGTTACTATATCGTTTGTTCAAGGCTAGACTTTCAGTCATGCACAAATGGCTTTCTAAACGACTCCAATAGTTTTTCCAAACATATCCACGATACATGGAAAAAAAATAAAAGAAAAACAAAGGAGGAATTTGAGGAAAAATCACTTCTCGCCATGCTTCTCTCTGAAACCGTACATTTCAAGATCATTTCAAGGTTATAAAAATAAAGGCGGGTACAAACAAAATATGTTTTGTTACCTATTTTACTTTTCAAACGATCTTACATCAAGAAGACTGAAATAGTCTCTTTGCCATAAGATGTTGAACTCTCAAAGAAAGTAATGGAACAGAGAAAAAGGAAGACCTCATGCATTTCTGAGCTTTTGTGTTAGGAGCTGATAGAGTACTGAGTCGATCTCTGAGTGAAACAGACTACCTCAGAACGACCGACTTATTGACTGATTTCATCCCCATTTTGAGTTGAGTCAGCTCGAAAAAAGAACAATTATACATTATTGTGAGCATATATGTGTTTGTCAAGTTTCCTTTCAGCAAGAGAATCATTCATGAAGGTCGATGTTTCTGAAAATAAATCTCCTCGATTGAACAGATGCAGAGGGATATTATCACAAAGATAAAATAACTGTAGAGAATAGAGAATGTAAACAGGTATCATTTAACTACTATTTAACCGGCTCCTTACGCCAAATTAACATCATTCACAAAGATCCTTGCAACCAACGTGGACGCAAAAATTGACAGGAATATGTTCTCTTCTTTAAAAGAACGCTCGTATATTATGTATATCTATATATGCATACGCTGCTAGTGCCGGTACAATTTAACTCACTTATTACGTTCTTAAAATTAAAAAAGTTGGCTTGAAATATAAATAAAAGTACAACTTTGTTATATCACGTTTGCCAGGTACTTAATGTTATTTGGAAAAATAGGAAAATGCGCGGATTGATTTAGGTATTGCTGCACAAAAATGTCGACCCCGCGGGCAAATGTTTCAGGCCACTAAGAGTGTTACGAGAAATTGCAAACGCTACACGGGTTCTCTACATTAATGAATGTATTTTTTTGATATGCGAAGATCGGTGATCTGAACGACTAAAAGATCTTCCACAAAGAGGACATACGTACGGCTTTTCTCCAGTATGTCTTCGATAGTGGCGCTTCAGTTCATCTGAACGTCGGAAACACCATCCACAGTTTTCCCAAGGACACAGGAAAGGTTTTTCACCCATATGAATCCGCTTGTGAGTTCCGAGATAAGAGCTTTTGGTGTAACGCTTTTCACAGCCTGAGAAATCACAGAGAAAGGCATGATGTAGTTCCAGTTCTTTGTTATCGGAAACAGGTTGGACTGTTTGTGCATGTGTACTGAAATTACAGCCGTATGTTGCATCATCGTTCGATGTCGAGTAGACAGAAGACGGCGTTGTTGCAAGCATAGTTACCTGTGGCCACTGGTGTGTTAGATTTAGAGCTGGAATAATAGACGCCGACTCTGCAACAGTGCACGTTCCCATTGTCATTCCTGTCTCTGGAAAGGGGCAGTTTTTCTTTCCTATGGTCATTTCTTGAAGCTTGGGTTGGGGTAGATGCGACGAGGTTTCCACCGGTAGCGTTGCAGGAGAAGATGAACACAGATAGCTATCCATCTCACAAAGGATCTTTTAGAGAAATAAGGGTTACCTTTAGTTTTATCCAACATCATAATTATTTCTGGTTTTAATCCCATACCTTGACTGATTGATATCGGGGAGCAATGACTTTTGTCGGAAATGTATGTAGTTGTTTAAACTGAAGAACTTTAAAGGATCCATGTCGTCCTTTACAGTTAAATTGCTAAATAAATGGCCATACATCTCTTTCAGGGCTCACAAACTTGTAAGAGAAGTTCAGCATTTTTAGAGCAATAGTGCTCGGCTTTATATCGCGAAAAGGTTAATTTACTGAGATATGAAATGAGAGAACAATATTGTCTTATTGTTTTATGTACCGTCCGAGGGTATCACAAAGCTTGAACTCGTCATTAGTGTTCATTCAAAAGCTCACATCAGAAATGCATGCTATTATAATATCAATTAGAAAATGTGTAAGTCGACTAAATCTTTCATGCATTGCAACTGACCTGTTGAATTTCTTCCTCCCTGGTGGGTGTTAGCAGCGAATAGATGCCGCCCGTTACCAGATTTCCTTCGCCCTGATACGAATTTTGGTACATGACACCGTCTTGTCCTCTAAACAAGTTATCGAAACTTGTACAAGCCATAAGCATTTGGCTGTCTTCTTTTTAAGAGAGGGCCCCATGAACGAGTTGCCCGGTAGTCGGATCCATGCTTAATACGCAAAGGGTTCTGGGGTCGCCAGAGGGCAAACATTGCAAGTCGCTGTGAGAACTTGATAATGATGGCGGAAACTTATTCGACTTTCAAAAAAAAAAGGATTTTGGAGAGAGTTCAATGCCTTTTTCGACAGAGTTTTATTAGAAATCGATTTGGGCAATGTTGATACGTGACAAGTGTAACTTTGTGTTTGAATAACCGTGAAATATGAGATAAAATTAGCTGATTAACTTCCTTGATTGCGTAAGGTTTATTGTGAAATGGTCTCAAAATATTACAAAATAAGGAATAAATCTGGAGGAAATATCTCAATAGAGCCTTTTAAGTTGTGTTTACGTGTGCTGGCTTTTGGGCTATTTCTAAATTCAGCAATTCAAATAATTTTGGACATATGCCTGATACGGTGATCATATGTATTGCGCTTTGTGGGGTTGTGACAACGATCGAAGGTACCTAGGGAAGCAAAAGATTCTCAGTCCTCATGTTGAAATATTTTAAGATTTTACTTGCCCAGGAACAACAATAACGTTTTTGTCGTGGGCTAGAACAAGTAATCGTGACCAATTCAAGGTTTCCATGAGTACGTACAAAGGTATGTTGAAATAATTTTGTACAAGGTTACAGAACCTCTGAATGTCCTACACCGTTTGTACATGGGAGAGTATAATTGTGTGAGAACTAAAACCTAAAAGACCTGCTCCAAAGATCAGATCTACAAAGAACTAGTATACGAAGATGTATTGGTCGAAGTCATAGTGTAGCTTGACAAGTTTGCTTAGCTCCAGTGACAGTGATACTTGTAGATGGCAGTTTGACAGAAGAAAAAGTTTGTTTACGTGTAACAGCTGGGGCATATGAATTCCCCACGGTGTTATATAAAATCTATCGAAACAGAGACTGCGCGCTGTATTCTAAGGAAAAGGAGCATTAAAACAGCGACCTCGAGGCAGAAGGAGATTGAAATAGTTTGCTTGAGCAGAATCATCGTACTTCATTAAAGTGATTGGACTCTCATAGAGTCTGTAGAAAAATAGTAGCGGCTGAAAAAACCGTTAGCTTTTTCTCAATCAATTTTTTGCACCGTGTAACATGGTCTGTTTCGTGGAACTTTTTTGAACTTCCGTTGCTAGATAAGTTTCCCGAAATGTAGAACCGCTTTCTACTTTTGCAACGGTCGCAGCAATCGCAGTGGTGATAAAAACGGGAGTTTCACCGTGTAACACCACTTCGTGAAACTGGTCTCGCTCGGTCTTGATACACTACGCTACGTAAGCCAATCAGATACCGGCTAAGGCGATTTAAACAACATTTCGATTCCCAAATGAGTTTCGACCTTTTATGTTACACGGTGCAACGCCTGCTGCTGAACCTTCTTTTTCCAGCGCCGTTGTACATAAGTTTTAGCTAAAAGTTTCAACGTGTAAAAAACAGCGGCTTAATTTTGTCATATTTCGAGACCATGACGCGGATCCTTACACGAGCAAGGTTAATCCGAATGAATATTATCTCATATTTCACCGTTATGAAAACAAAAACTTACACTTGCCACTTATCAACATTGTCTAAATCGATATCTGATAAAAGTATATCGAGAAAAGCGTTGAGCCCTCTCCAAAATAGTTTTTTGGAGGTCGAAATAACTTTCCACCATACATTTTCTTACAGCAACTTGCGATGTGTGCCCATTTTCGCTCATTTGCATTAGATTCAGCACATGTAAAATGCGACGTTTAAAACGGGCCTAAGTTACAAGAGGGCGATCGCGATTGATTTAATGTTCTGTTGCGCAGTTTTTCAGTCAGGTAGATAATTCTAGAAGGCCAAGAAAGTTCGGGTAATGTTCGGAGGCTCCGATTGGTTCCCGAAATAGAAATTAATTTTCTTCAGACTCAAACACGGAGGTATCGAATGTTCGCCACTCGCTTGCTTTGTTTCGAGACTTGTATATTGCGAAACATATTCACGAACAGAGTTAAACAATGTGAAAACTGTAAATAACAAAAGCAACTTCTTTGCATTTGTACGTGACTTGGCACTCGGCTCATTCCTTGTAATACGCAAATTCAGGTTTCAATGTTTTAAAATAGCAGCTTTTTCTGAAGAATCATGAGTGGAAAGAAACCACTGGTAAGAGCGTTATGTTACAATAGGGTTCGATCAGGTGCAAATTGTGCACGGACCAATTGGTTGCAACGACTTCAACTTTTTGGCACGCGAAGTATTGCTGGAAGGAACTAACGACTTGCATTCAATCAAGCATATAATATGAACATTTTTTTGCTCATTTTGTCCCTTGTGCGTAATCAAGCTGCCTAACGTCCCTAACTGGCAGAACTTGTGGCAGGACTTGAAATTTAAGCCCACACATATCCTCAATTTACCCTTCCCATACGGAACTTTAATTAATTTCAGCACGACATTTAACTTACAAAGACTCCGATTCAAATTTAATGCGATTCTCCCGGTTATGGGATCTGTGGCACAAGTGAAATATAACCGACAGAACGGTTTTGTATAAGGATCGAGCAGCAGAAGAAACAAAGCAATATGTTTCTTTCTTCTTCTTAGTTGTTCCCACAAACTTCCGAACACTAGACATGAATACCGTAATATTGATGAGAATTATTATTCACACGGGTAATCTTATTTTCTTTCTGTGATAATTTGTCTTTTGTTAAAATTTGTTAAATAGATCTTATTGTTAAAAAGGAGATTACACTGGCAGTTTCTGCTAAATTATGTCTCAGTCGTACTTAAGGCTATAATTTACATTGTCTGGTGTTTCGTATTATATTGCATTATTTCGGTCTTAAAAAATGATTGTTGTACAAAACTTGGGAAGTTGAAGCTCAAAAAGAGCACCGTGTTATTCACAGGGGTAATCTTATTTTCTTTCTGTGATAATTTGTCTTTTGTTAAAATTGGTAAAATAGATCTTATTGTTAAAAAGGAGATTACACTGACAGTTTCTGCTAAATTATGTCTCAGTCGTACTTAAGGCTATAATTTACATTGTCTGGTGTTTCGTATTATATTGCATTATTTCGGTCTTAAAAAATGATTGTTGTACAAAACTTGGGAAGTTGAAGCTCAAAAAGAGCACCGTATATTAGTTGAAAAGGCTATTTTATTACACATAACATGAGAATTTTATTCCATAAAGCTCATTTGTACAAATCTATACGCTTTATTTTCACATGTGAAAAAGACCTATACAGCCAATCAGAATGGCGTACAGCTATTTCACATGTGAAAGTATAACCAATCAGCGATAGCGTAAAGGCGTTTCCATGCCAATCACTCGTGCATCTCGTGCAAATCGTGCAAATCGTGCAAATCGTACTTTGTTATTGAATTAAATTAAATTTGCATTTGGTTCTATTGTTAGTGAGTTTTTGTTTCTAATTCGCGTTCAGAAAACTATTTTAATGAAAATTCTCATGTTATGTGTAATAAATAGTTTACGACATAGAAAGTGCTTTGTACGGGGTTTTATTCACTCGTTGTTTGTGTCAAAAACCCTCACTCGCTCGTTCCTCGCTCGTTCGGGTTTTTGACACAAACAACTCGTGCATAAAACCCCGTACGCCGCACTTTCTATGAAGTAAACTATTTATTTTAAACTATGACTGAGACCCTTGTGAGGGGGGCTAATTCATCTTGGTCAGGTAAAGCATATCGGCATTTTGTTTAATCGTTGCTAAAAATAACTCTCATAGCAACTTGACCCAACTTACTTGGCGGCAAAATAACTGTAGGTTTTTTACACGGTATTTTCAGCTAAATTTAAGCACCTAACATTTGCGGATTGAGGGGAAGTGTTACGACCTTCGCAAGACCTTTCGCGGCAAATGGATCATTGGTGCCGTAATGCGGCAACTCTGACTTATCCGTTTTCATTTCTGTCAGTTTGGTTGCTAATCTCGTTATAAAACATATAGTGTTTTGCGTTTGTGAGCATCACTCTTAAAGTAAACAGTCTGTTAGCATAAATAATTATTGAGTCTAGCCTAGCATTATTACGGACAAATTTTAGTGTTAAAGGCAGACTGCTCTGACGAGATGAAAACCTTATCACATTAGGGAGTGCTTACAGAGGGATTAACTTTCTGGTTTACTTAAAACGACACATGGCCGCCTGATCCTCATTATAAAACCTTGAGAAGATAAGTAGCAGTTATCTAGCTATAAAATAACTTCTATTAAATTGGTTCCAATAATTTTTTTAATAAAAGCAAACGTAGTTAGTTCTCTTTGCGAAATTCTGTTTGTCGAAGCCAAGAGAGTATTTGCTAAACACCATAATGATAAGGAAATACAGGGTCTAATTTGTTTTTACTTCCAACACACACACGAATTTGCTACTGCAATGAATATGCTGTTGCAGTAGCACATCCATGTGTGTGTTGGAAGTAAAAGCAAATTAGGTTTTTCCTTCCCACAAGTGAGAGATTTCGAGGCAATGAAAGGTATAGACTACGAAGAGACTAACACATAGCGTGCATTTTACCTTTCGACACACCCATCCGAAACATTGGTTTTTGCCCTGAGCGGGACTCGAACCCACGTCTCCCTGATTACTAGTCGGGCATGCTAAGCCACTACACCACGCTGGCAACGCAGCAGATTAATGGGGCGACTTTAGCAACGTGGAGGTTCCCAGGGCCCAACTTTTCTTCACTTGAGTATATATCTTTGCCTCTCTAACCCCAGACAGGGCTTAGAACACAAGTGAGAGATTTCGAGGCAATGAAAGGTATAGACTACGAAGAGACTAACACATAGCGTGCATTTTACCTTTCGACACACCCATCCGAAACATTGGTTTTTGCCCTGAGCGGGACTCGAACCCACGTCTCCCTGATTACTAGTCGGGCATGCTAAGCCACTACACCATCAAGGCCACCACTCTGGCAACGCAGCAGATTAATGGGGCGACTTTAGCAACGTGGGGGTTCCCAGGGCCCAACTTTTCTTCACTTGAGTGTATATCTGTGCCTCTCTAACCCCAGACAGGGCTTAGAACACAAGTGAGAGATTTCGAGGCAATGAAAGGTATAGACTACGAAGAGACTAACACATACCGTGCATGTTACCTTTCGACACACCCATCCGAAACATTGGTTTTTGCCCTGAGCGGGACTCGAACCCACGTCTCCCTGAAGACGAAGTGACGTGAAGTGAAGAAAATTTGGGCCCTGGGAACCCCCACGTTGCTAAAGTCGCCCCATTAATCTGCTGCGTTGCCAGTGTGGTGGCAAATGCACGGTATGTGTTAGTCTCTTCATAGTCTATACCTTTCATTGCTTCGAAATCTCTCACTTGTGTTCTAAGCCCTGTCTGGGGTTAGAGAGGCAAAGATATATACTCAAGTGAAGAAAAGTTGGGCCCTGGGAACCCCCACGTTGCTAAAGTCGCCCCATTAATCTGCTGCGTTGCCAGCGTGGTGTAGTGGCTTAGCATGCCCGACTAGTAATCAGGGAGACGTGGGTTCGAGTCCCGCTCAGGGCAAAAACCAATGTTTCGGATGGGTGTGTCGAAAGGTAAAATGCACGGTATGTGCTAGTCTCTTCGTAGGTTTTTCCTTATCACCATGGAAATACTATGGTGTGGAGTTCAGTAGTTCTAACTTACTCTTTTATTTAAGCTTATTTACTAATAGTACAAGCTCGTCAACAAAAAGTCAAAATGATTCACGGTGAATCACACACTGCTTGATCAAGTTCATAAATAGGCCTGTTTGCTTCATGACGGCCCGGGGATGCTGCATCCTTAGCCGTAAATCGCCCAGGAAACAAACCGCCTTTTTTTTCGGTTAACCTTCTTACCAGAATCTTGACATTTTATTAAACTCCGAGCGCGTTTTTAAAACATCCAATCATTTTAAAAAGATGCAGTATGATATACAACAGAAGACCTAAGCGTTTGCAACAATTTCCTGGAAGTTTCGACCTTAGCTCATAGCCAAGTTTATTATTCGAAATAATCCGTAACATTTGAACACTTTAACGCCAGCTACGGTTTATATCATGGAATAAATTTAATACTTACGTTTTTATGCAGTAATTAAAAACTGATCAAAGTGCAGTAATTGCGCGATGTAAATCTTTCGTGAACGAGTGACATGTATAATGTCTCTTTCTGTAATTCGATAATTACAACAACTGATGAATGCTCGTTTCAGTGGCAGTAAATGATACTAATCTCTACTGTTTTGAACTATTTTGCGATTCAATGGAGGCCTTATTAGCTAATATGTTCTGTATATATTTTTTCTTTAAATGATTTAACTATGCTTTGAAATGCGTAATGTATAGATTTCGCGGCAATAAAACGAGAGATTGAGGACTGAATGAAACAGTTTCCGGCATTGGGCAAACAAAACAATATCTGGTAGCTAGATTGGATCATCTTGGATGATAAAAATGAAGAGTGTAATGGGATCAATGAACAAATATTTTCACTGAAAATTGAAGTTGTAGAGTATTGTTTTGGCTCTCGTATTTCAATGACAGGGTGACACGGAGGAGGCTATTTGAGCGATCAGTCAACATGCTTTGATTCTTTTATGTAGTATTTGCTATTATTTTACTGACCCAGATCCGGCGATGTAATAGTGCAAAATCTTCCCAACAAAAAAATGTTCATCATGACTAATTTGTATAATACACTGTGGGAAGGAGGGATAAGTTCATTCAAAAGATTGCATTCCAATAGACTTAACTATCAGAGTGCAAGTTGAAGTACTGCATATTTCTATGTAACCCATCTAACGAAGAGTTTCCACTTTTAAGGCTCACTCTCAGGTGGATTGCATGGGAATACATAGCACTTGCAAATTCCTGTCAGTTAATTTCTATGATGCGCGATGGTTATACAATGCTTTTAAGTAGAATGCTAAAAGCACAGGGGCGTTCTTTCACTGTTTGAGATAGACACTATAAATATAGTACTTTTTTTTTTTACTTTCGTCATCTCAGCTTTTGAAGGAACGACACACAAGCAGCGGTGACAAACATGAGATACAGCGAACTCTTGCAGCCCTGCTAGATATCAGATTTGGTACTGTCATTTGTTCTTTTGGTCAGCTTTAACTGAAATGCCACATATATACGGTTAGGGGATGCGAATGGTACCTCCAAAATCTTGGCACTCGCAATATTCGCAAACAAGGGTCTCGTCGGCGTCTCGGCGAATCTTTACCATTCGTCGTCACCCCTACGGTTCTGTGGTTGCCGTGATAGTTCTCGTTTCACTGTACGGCCCCGACATTACTCCTTTTTTATATGCTCTAGACATCTGACGTCTCTGAAACTTTCAATATGCACCCAAAATCTTACCGTAAACCATTTTGTCACGTATTGTTTTGTCAGGCCTCATTTAAAATGATTTTAACTTCACAAGAAAATGGAAACCGACTAGTAGCGGAGCTCGGCGCCCCGCAGGCGCAAGTTTAGAAACAACAACAATAGCAAGGTGACACACGCTAACACCAACCCGGTGTGGCCTAAACATCACACATGCGCACAACCATTTCACCCGGTCAATTGGCAGCCATGGACAGATGTTTCGGCTTTTTGGGCATCAGCATGGCGCAGCAAACAGACCAATTGGTATTTAGCACCCCTTTAAGTGGCAGCTTCACATGCCAAACATGCGGTAAGCTGGGTTGGGAACAGCAACACTGTTCTCCCACGGCAAGCGTGTGGGAAGGTGGATCACATTAAGATATCGGTGTGTCACGCCCAAAAGGCCGAAACAGCTGTCCATGGCTGTTAATTGACCGGGTGAAACGGTTGTGCGCATGCGTGATGTGTTGGCCACACTGGGTTGGTGTTAGCGTGTGTCACCTTGCTTTTATTGTTGCAAGTTTAGAGGTCATCGAGGCGGCCATACTCCAGCTAGTTTACAGCGTATATCTTTGTTCTTGGACATCTAAGTCATGGTCAATTGACACCTGTCAAAAAAAGGTATCCGCTGACCAGTATCAAGTGACTATATCGCGGGCTCATGAGCTCATCGAGATCACCTGGGTTTTTTTTACTTGACCGCTGACCAGGAATTGATTTTCGATTGAATCGCAGGTTCAAGCTAGCCTAACGTCTTGTAATCACGACACCAAAACATTATCTAGGCTTGTAAATACTTTTGTTCTTGGGCCATCGTAGTTTGTCATCCGCTTTGTTATATATAAATAACTGTTTTAAATTTCAACGGTTACTTTTGAAAATGTATGTAGAGCACATACGAAACGTCAAGTCATAATCAAAATGAACAAGTTCAATATGTTTATCACTGCGGTCATGACCACACTGGTGGCTACGCAGTTCTTCAAGTCAAGCATCTGAGGAATATAAGTAAAGCTGACTGTTTATTTTCAATATGTTTAAGCTGCGTTTTATTGCAATTTTTGGCATATTTTTAGAAGATTTTAAATTTTGAATCTTATAAGGTTGTTTGATGCCTGGACGACCTATGATAGAAGAGCAGAATTGCTGCTCTTTTAAGAGTCACCACTTGTGTAAAAAAGCAACGAAAAATAAGTTATTCACCCCACCATCGACCAAGTGTGTGGCTTCTATCTGAACAAATAATTGCAATTGAAATGACCCTCTAACTTACGAGAATATTTACGGGACCGAGTGTTTGAATCGTAAGATAATCTTGCGACAAAGCGTTTTGTTCCAAGTTGACTCATACAAGGTAATTGCAAAAAATGTCATTACCAAGCAAAACTTCAAACCCCCCGGAAGGGGAATCCCATACAAAAAGGACGGGGGTGCTCGTCGTACCTTTTAGGGGTTAAAAAGCGGTTTTGATACCTGTTAGGGGTTCAGCCTCAAATGGTCCATAGCGGGAGTTTTAACGGTACCTTGTAAGGTATATAGCCGAAAGATTATGACAGGAGACATTTGACAATTAACTAATTTTTAATTTTGTCTAACTAAAACCCATAATTTGGTACTTCTTAGGGGTGAAAAAAATTTCATGCCACGCCCACAGGACAGGATCTTGGTACCTCTTAGGGGTTCTTTTCAAAATTTCCGACAAGGACCTCCGTTATTTTTCTATGGGAGTCCCGCCGCCCACCCCCCCGGGGTCCAAACAGGCAGACTCATCGCTCATTTATGACACAGTAAGCGCGCATATGATGTGATTATGAAGTCCTTACAGTCGAGCGCGCGCTCACTTCCGGCTGTCTAAATCTATTAACGTTCATCAAACCGAATTCATAATAATTCCGTAAAACAACACAACCTAGGTGAAATGCGAGCATTGTTGTTTTGTTCTGTTTTTTTTTTTTTTTTTTTCCTCACGCTCCTCCGCAAGTAAATCTGAGTCTTTTCAACCGTCATAAAGGAAGAACGTGAATGTCTGGCATGTTTTCGCTTATAAAGCAGCGTGGCAATGTCACGTAAAATAAATTGTGGTAAATTTAGGTTAATAATGGTTGTTGGGCATTCATTTTTTAGAACATTTGGTGGCTCCTAATAAAGACGCTGTTGCGTTTTGGGTGACTAGCCATTTTCACTGGCTGCTGGTGTACTTCGTCACGGCCTTGGTGCCTTCACTGACGACGTGAATGTCTGTCACGGTTTTCGATTACACTGAAAGCAGCGACGTGAATTAAATGGACAGCTAGGGGGCAATATTAGAAAATTCATCCCCTCCCTACATTTCTGGGTAGTTTATATGTTAAGCAGCGTTTAGGGGAACGCTAAAAAAAAAAAAAAAAAAAAAAAGTTGTCCCGAGTATAACGCTCGAAATGAGTGTCTTTGCGTGAAGTCAGCAATTGATCTCAGTATTTTTGCGAAATGAGAACTTTTGAGGAGGAAGTTAAACAGGGGCACCCAACGAGAATATAGTTCAAAACCACTTAAACATAGCATTGTTAAACGTATTTTAGTATTTAAACGGTAGATATAGCCATATTTTTATCCCCTAAAAATTTTTCATCTGTTCGGATTCCCTAGCTGAAAGTCTAGTGATCCGAAAATTATCGGGATCAAAACTTATCTTTTCGAAAATTTCAACCAGAAAAAAGGCCCCCGAAAATTCTAGGTGACCTTTTTAGGGTAACAATCCGTTAAAAATGATCAATTATATCATTTTTTAGATGTTCGAAAATCCTAGGATAGGCAGGCAAGCAAGGAATTTTAGAACAAATGCTCCGAAAATTCTAGATCTCAAATCGTCTTCCGAACATTGACGTTAGGTGCCCCTGAGTTAAAGCCTTCAAGCGCAGAAATACTCAACTTACATTCGTCCTTCAGCGAGCTTTCTGAGCAAACTCAAAACATTCAGTCTAAACATGTCTAAACCGTTTAACAAGAAATTGCGCAGTTGGTTTAAACATTGACTCCCCCGCTCCAATGTAATTCACTCTACGCGGCTAATAAAAAGGGATGATTATTCAAGAGGGCTGAACGACATCTCGTAAAAATCTAGTATGTAATATTTAATGACCTTTCCACACATGTGGAGTACTCTGTGCCTAATAGTTAACTACCGTGGGGAAAAAAGAGCCGTTCCTTAGCACCAGCGAGCAGAATGGTATCGACTTTTGTTCCCAGCAAGCTCTATTATATAGTTTCACGTCTCCAGCCAGGAAATTGTTTTTTATACCGTCTGAGTTTTCACATCTTGTAAGAATCGTAGTTCCCCAGCTAGCAAACCTTGTTTAGAATAAAAAGTTTCCAGTGAAATCCGGCGCTTTCTTTAAACTTCCAGCCATCACGTTTTGTGTGTAGTTTTTTGCAGAAGTTAAATTTGAAGCCACACGGAACTAAAGAGATGTTTCCGGTTTGATTCATCTTACTGTAAGAGTTCAGGAGATCGTTGGCCTCGGAGAACTTCCCCTTTGCGTTTTCGCGGGCCTACAATTCATTTACGAGCTATGAAATCTAGAATCAGTTTCAAAGAACCTTTATCTCCACTAAATCATCAAAATAGAACGACGATATAGCGGTCTAGGTTTTTGAACGCTGTACTGCATTCCAGGGATGAGGACTTCGGTTTCCCCTCCAACTACCCAGTGGTAGAGCGGTTGGTTAGAGCGTCGCACCGATATCGCGAGGTTACGGGTTCTCTACGCATTTGTTAAAATTGCGTTCATAGCTGCGAGGATAATGGCTTCACTTTATTTTTTTTGTAGTACTTTGTTAAGAAATTCCGGGCAGTATTATATAGTTAAGACTACCCTTTTTGTGCTAACAATGTTAGCGCTATCCATGTTTTGGAACCTCTTAAGAAATCGCAAACACTTCTCCACTAGTTAAGCCGCTGAGCAAGTTTTGATGTTT
>NC_090890.1:2016705-2041705 GCF_036669925.1 Montipora capricornis
AACCTGCAACCTGCAAAACTAACCTGCCGCTCACAGACTGTTTCCTTAACTCGGGAAGTACAAAAGTTGATCAGTCGTTTGGATAGTAATGTCTTTCACTTTCAGGCACGATAAGATTTTCCGCTGGAAGGAGGCAGTCGTATAAATATAGTCTCAAAGTTACACTTGCGAAACAGTGCAGAATGGAAGACAAGGATGGCCGGTGGACAAGAATTTGGGGATCTCAGAAGCGCGGGTTTCACATGGAGGTATAAAATTGCAAGTTTCTTTTGTGTTTCGGAGTGAACATTGAGACGACGGCGTCTAGAAATGGGATGGCCTACGAGAGAACAGGAATTCAGTCAAATTTCAGACCACCTTGGACATAATTTGTTGTCAGGAACTTACTCTCTCTGTCACGCAATTCTGTTGAGCGAATGGTGTTAGGGCTCTCAGAGGACGTCAGGTCTCCTCGTTCAAAGAAACAGAGTTAGGCAGTCTAACTTTTAGAGTCGATCCCGTCAGCCGTGTTTTGCGTTGTGTTAGAACAGTCCAGAGGCGAGTTTATTACATGTATGTGACGAGGCCAAATGCCCTATGGTGTAAGAGAGAGGAAAGTACCTGAGAAAGTACTTTTACATATATTTCTTTCTATATAAATCTGTAACTGCTACCAATGTGAGATGTGTTATTCCACCAATTAGTTCATCTCATTGTTCAAATTTGTCGGGGATGGCTCATAATATGCCATGCCCTTAAACATAGGAGTGGGTAGGAGGAACAAGCAGGTGTGTATTTTACACAAGATAGTACTTGTTAACATCTGTCCCCAGACCATTTTTGGAAGTGTGTAACTAACTTCATTTTGTGTTTAAATAATATGGCATCAGTGATCCTATAGTGGTTAGAAATTGAACTTTCTCCCCCACAGCATGATACACTGGCACTGGTTGTAAACCCTTTCAGTGATGACCAGAATAGCACTTGGGGTAACTTGTACTTCAAGTACAAGCTGGTGGTGTCTGCTAATTTTGTGCACCAATAACAGTTATGTATCACCCGACTGTTGCACCTTTGCCCCCTTCAAGATCCAATAGCTAAATTCTTCCTGAAATAGTTGTCGCTTGTGTGGCTCAGCATAGTTGTTATCTTATATTTTGAGCGCCCTCATTTAAAGTTACACATTATGTGCACTTTAATGTCTTGGTATCACAAGTTATTGATAGAAGTCCTTGTAGAGGGGGCTTCAATAAAATGCATGTACATGTAGCTGTCCTGCATCCATCAGCATTGATGTTATGGAAAGGATGACGTCACTGCAACCTACCCTAACCATGATATATGTGGGAGGTCCTTCTGTTTTGAATAGCAACTGTAAATTACAGATATCTCCACACAGTAATTGTAGCTGTGAGTCAATGCTTTGGGTTGGAGCGGTTTTCAATGGAGTGTCAAAAGTAATTAGAAAATTGCTTTGGTTTTGGTTTTACTATGGTTTGAGAGTAGCTCAGCAGTCTAATTGTTAAGTAATTGCTTTTGGTTTTGGTTTTGCTATGGATTGATATTGGCTGAGTAGTCTAATTGGTAAGTAATTAGTTTGGTTTTGCTTTTACTGTGGCTTGAGATTGGCTGAGTAGTCTAATTGGTAAGTACTTGGTTTGGTTTTGGTTTTACTATGGTTTGAGATTGGCTGAGTAGTCTAATTGGTAGGTAATTACTTTGGTTTTGGTTTTAGTACGGTTTGAGATTGGCTGAGTAGTCTAACTGGTAAGTAACTGGTCTGGTTTTGGTTTTATTACACTCAATTGAAACGCACCCACAAATTGTAAATACATTCTTCCACCCTCTTTCCAAAGGCTTGATTTCAAGCCCTTTCAGACTCAAAACTATGGTGGATCAATTTTTTAGTATCTTTAGTAATCTATCTTGACAAAATTGGTTCTCAAGTGAAGAAAACTGTTTGGGAAATTTTCTTTCCATTTTGTTATTCCTGTAGGTTCTGGCACAGAGCATTCATTAAATAATTTGTAATGTTTACAAAACATTTTAGACAAGGATAGGGAACTCTCTTCGGATAAGTAGAGCAGATCAGGAGTTGAGAAAAGGCATTCCCTAGAGATTTGGGTTTGCACAAAACTTCAGCAAACTTGGTACGGCAACGGCAGTTTGAAAGTATTGCAGCTAATTAACTTTGAACCCACATTTTTCATTGAAGTCCTTAAGAGATAAGAATTTTCTGAAACAATGCAGTCTGCCAACATTAAATGGACTATATCTTTACATGGCTTAGTTTCAGAAGTCAGAACAGCCTCAGTTGTATTCCATTCTGCGCTGTTTCTCAAGTGTAACTTTGAGACAATATAAGACTGCCTCCTTCCAGCAGAAAATCTTACCGTGCCTGAAAGAGAAAGACTGATTACTCTCCAAACGACTGATCAACTCTTGTAATTCCCGAGTTAAGGAAACAGTCTGCGACTCATGTTCGGTGTAAAACGAACAATAGCATCCTATTGTTTTACCCTTTTGTCCAAGATGGAAATGACTCCTTTGTTCCTTGTTTTGCTTTTGCTCTATCCATTGTGACATCAGCTCTGCCGTTTTACGTGGATCATAAACCGTCTGCGAGGTTCTGTTGAGCGAGTACTGATGTACACACCCGCAGTAAACCTACAAAGTCTTCCCCTCTTCTTGCAAAAAATCCACGCATATCGATATTATCGGACAAATAATGGTGTTCCATCTCGCACAGTAACGATGGCAGATAAAAAAATCTCTTGTGGCAGAGTAACAATGACACTGGAGTTACGGGCACCTTCGGACTTGGGGGGGTGGGCGGGGGGGGGGGGGGGGGGGGTGACGTCCTTGCCCGAAAAAATTACGCAATGCCCGAAAGTGTGGAGGTTGAAATCGGGATGCAAACGCAGACGTTCACCATTTTTCAATCTAATGAAACTGCTATCATTGGAAAAATAGCTCAATTGAAAGTTTGCATACTTAATTCTATCAACAGTCTCAATGTAATCTAAAACATATTAAAAGAAAAAGTTCTTCCTTCCATGGCATTTCCAGAAAATGTCAAAATGTTAACAATGACTTGATTTCTAAGGGCACACTCAATACAGATCATAGAGAGGCTATTGAGTCTATGCTGCCCCATGGTGTTACGAAGGTAAATCAGTCCGCTGAACGAACGTTCCGCTGAGCATGATGTTGCGGGAATGACGGCCAAAATGGACGCCACCTTCGAGAACTCTGGTGTAATTGCAGAAAGGCTGCTTTCATGCAATTACGTCAATGACTTCTGCCGCTGTCTTTATTGATTTTTCGACATGTGTTTTCTTGAATCGACTTAACAGGCGTTGGTCTGCCTAAAGTAGCCCCTTGTCGAAATTATAGTAACCAGCAACTACAATGAGCGACAAAAGTAGTTGAGACACTTTTAGGAAAGACGCTTTTCGAAACCTAAGCATTTGTTCTATTTTATTTGCATCTGGCGTTAATTCTCTGATACCCCCGGTCCCCCAATTCAATGTTTTGTAGGTGCTGGGGTCTGCCAGTCGGAAGAAATAGAAAAATCAACATTGTTTTAAGGGAAGGGGGGAAATGTGTCCAAGACACTCGAAAATCGAATTTTACTGCCAAGTATCTCAACACTTTGTCGCTCATTGTAGGTCAAAGCTATCATTGGCGGGGAAATTACTTAGAGTGACGTCCCCTAACGCACAAAGAACATCTTGGTCATTTCCGCTGAACCGATTCTAGAGAAGGTGTTGACTCTATGGTAATAGGGAGCTTAAGATCTACGACGACGACGTCGACGAAAACGCCAGAAAACAACGATATCATTGGTTAAAAGAGCATAAATAATCGTGCTGCACGTGCGGCACGGATTTCAGCTCATATTTTTGCGGTTCTCTGCGTGACGACGACGTGAAATCACTAAATTTTAGGTTTTGACGACAACGTGAGCATGCAACAGAGAATCTTTCATTCTCTATTTTCAGTCTGAAACCGCTCGTACCAATTTATTTTTAGGATACTTCGACCACATTGAAGGACGTGAACGAGATGGAATAATCGCGAAAGACTTTTATTACAGCGAAGTTCTATTTTGAGGTGACGTTTTCGTCGACGTCGCCGTCGTAGATCTTAAGCTCCCTAATACTCTGGTTTCGATGGCGGACCAGCAGGGCTAGCGTTTTGGTTTTACCCGACTAACGCCTGTAAACTCGTTGAGGGTTGTCGTCGTGGCACACGAGCATCGCGGAATCAAAAATCTGATTCAGCAATAATTATGACGACAATGTCTGCCAAATGCAGTAACACTAACATAGGAATGAAAAATATTCAGTTCCGGGAGTCTCTACCAGATACCACATATCATTTCGTTTAGGGACAAAAAAGGCTGAAAAAGCGGTCAATACCCGGTAGATACCAGCTGGGTGACATCAACTCGTGTTATGTGATACTTTAACACTGAGATTTACGGATAGAATCGATCGAATAGAATAAGCAAATTACTTAATGGCATTTGTGTAGTATTTACCTTTCGCCTTGTTGACCCTTGACGGCCGCTTGACCTTTAGTAACCTTCTAAGTTTTTCACTTTTTCTTAAACCTTTAAAGTCCACGGAGTTCACAAAGAATCGAACGAACTTCAATGAGGAAACCTTAACCTGACCTTCATGTGAACTCGTAAAAACGTTTTCCCGCTCTCCGCGAAATTGGCGCGAAAATTAGCAAAACGATACACTTCACATTTTACACGATATCACTCAAATTACCAAATCTCTGAAGATACCACTTTCGGGCATCTAATCACCTGAAAAGTAATTTACTAGAAACTTTAGTTAGAAATCACGCCAACAGCATTATTTATAATGTCTTCTCCCCAGTGTCGTTGCCCGAATCAAGAGCGTTTTGCCCGAAAAATTACATAATTTCCGCTGCTGGGGGGGCTGCAGGCCCCCCCGCCCCCACGGCTCGTACGCCTATCAGGGTTTGTACGCTTTTTTCAACTAAAAATTCAAGGACTTTTCAAGTACTTTCAATGACACATTTTCCATTTTTCAAGGACTCCACGCACTGCAGAATCAAGCGATAAGCAGCTGTTCACATAGCTCGTGTGCGCCGACTCTCCCATGCTCGAATGGTCAACATCCTTCATGCACACAATGCATCGTGCCTTGTGTTTGTCACCCTTGACTTCGCGTAGCCACTCTTTGTACAGTGGTTTCTGAAGCCACAAGTCGCTGAATCCCATTGTTGTATCTTTTATTCGTGAAACAATAGCAGAACAAACAACACCCACGCAACAACAGGAAGCACTCGAGGCACATGGCTTTTCGCGGAAAGAGCGAAGACTACAAAACATTTCATTGGCTCTTAGAATTACAGACATTGAACCGATCAGAGCAATGAATATAACAAAGAACAGGAAAATGTACTCGGCGCTTGATGGACGTTCGGAGAGTGATCGTTTTTATTTTTTAATTTTTTACTATTATGTGTCGCTACTGTTCTGCCAGTAGCATAGATTTTCATATTAGGCACTCTAGAATCTAGGATGGATGAAATTAGCGACAAGTTTCAAGGACTTTCCAGCACTGACTGCAATTTTCAAGGACTTTTTAAGGCCTTCAATTTTTATTCTCAAATTCAAGGACTTTCAAGGTGCGTGCGAACCCTGGCCTATGCTCTCCAGATCAGAAACAGTACTTAAGTAGAAACAGTTTGAGCCGCCATTTTGTCATACAGAGCGCAAAGACTGATGGATTGTGCGATCAATCGATAAGCCAAACTTTCAATCGATAGGAAGTTGTACGAAAATCTCAAAGAAGTTGTGAATATTTATAAGAACACACATATTCGGTGCCATGTTATATATTTTTAAAATAAGTTTTACGAACATTGTATGCAAGTTTAAACGGTTTCGACAAAGTTGTATGTTGGTTAACAAGTTGTATATGTTTTAACTAAAGTAGCAGAAACGTAACCACAAGTACACTATTTGGAAAACATGTTGCACAAGTTTGGCTAAAAGTTAGATGTATGTAATAACAGGTTTTACATGCAGGAAACAAGTTGTAGATGTGGAGCAACAAGTTTTCTTCAAGAACACTAGTCCTATATAAATTGACACAAGTATTTTTGTCTGCTACGGCGCGTCATTTAAAGAGTAACAAAATCAAGTCAATGAAGAAGATTTACTGGATTACTCGAGCTCTGCGGATCACCCAAGCTCTCTAAATGACCTAAGCTCTGTGGAGGGTCCTCAGCCTGTTGTATAACCTATGCCCAAAACAGTTGAGGGAAGCTACAAGCTCTAGATCAAAGATAAATAAAACCGATTTTGAGGTCTCAGCTAAAAATCGATCAACTATACTATTTACCCATACTTCAGCACAAAAATATTGTATAGGTCCAACCAAAAACATCCCTGTATAAGCACTGTTTACTCAAAAAACACTGGCCAACCTTGTTTTTGTTGTATGTGGACCACATGGCCCCAAAAGCTTTACATTCGGGTTTGCAAATAATGAACGAAGCAGATAAACGGCACGTACAGCCAGCTCTAGGATTCAATGACTCACCTTTACCACAGCTAGAACGGAAATTGGCATTTCCAAAGGCTTGCAAACCACAAAAAGAACAAAACATGGCTAACAAATTCTCCTGGAACAGAGCGGTCTAAAAATGGCGGCGAATCGAGCACAACTTCGTGACTTGAGCATGTACCGCTGACCGGAACAGTTGAAAATTTGAATTTGGTGTGAAGATTTGAATTTTGTGTGAAAATTTGAATTTGGTGTGAAGATTTCAATTTGGTGTGAAAATTTGAATTTGGTGTGAAGATTTGAATTCGATGTGAGTGATTTGAATTCGGTGTGAGTGATTTGAATTCGGTGTGAGTGATTTGAATTCGGTGTGAGTGATTTGAATTCGGTGTGAGTGATTTAAATACAGTGTGAGTGATTTAAATTCGTTGTGCACTTGTGGGCCACCGTACGTATTATAGCACACATGAAAGTCAACAATCTCTCCTGTGTTAAAAATGCTGACTTATGCATTATGCATGCATTAGCCCAATAAGCTGGCAAAATCTTGTGAGTCAGTTTGAGGATGTGATGTTACAAGTCACTCAATATACTCACCAAATGACTTGTTTTACTCTTGCCCTATAGGTAGACTGGGAACTAGTAATTTCGAATTATCCTTCACCAGGTCCTTCAATGGCAGCCATTGCCAGCATTGTACAGAATTTGTGGGCGTATCATTTCACATTGTGTTTTTCGCCTACTTACATTTGTTTTGAGTGATTCCTGTACAGCTTACAGTTGCAAGTTTAGTTGCAGTTTTCAAGGTAAGTTATTTCCAGCTTCTCAATCTTTCTTTTGCTGTCATTCCCCCCCACCCCCCACCCCCCCCCCCCTTTCATTTAACATAAGCTCGCATCAGAAAGGCAAACATTGCCTTTCAGTAAATGTTTAAGAAATGAAAAAACAAGTAAAAAAGAAAAAAGGAAAAAAATAATTAAAAAAACAAGCAAGAGTTCTGGTCTCACTAGGAGTTGAACGCATAGTCTCCCAATCATAATGCAGATATCTTCTCTACTGCACCACACTAAGGCCCTCTTTACATGACCCTGGGTTGCTTTTTACCCCGGGTTGAATCACCACAGAGAGAGCTAAAAATAAACACTTTACACGAACCCGGGTTGTCAGTTTGCAATAGTGCGTGGTTTGCTTCGAGCCTGACCTGGGCCAGCCTTTCTGCCAATCAAAAACTGAAACCATGGGCTAGGAAGATGACAAACAAAAAACCTAGAAAGTACAACGGAATGGTGGGAGGACCTGATGCACAAACCGAAAAACAACACAAAACAACATGGTTCTTTGACCAAAAGTGCCAACCCGGGTTAGCTTTTAGCCCACTGTTTACATGTGAGAATTGAAGAAATTTCAACCCTTCCAGGGTTGAAGATAAGTTTTTAAGTAGCCAGAGTCTTGTGAAAAGTAGACCGTTGTGGGTCCGGAAGACCCATACGATGGGCTTTTGTTTCATTCATTTCCCCCAGAAAATTTTTGAAAACTGGCACACTAGAAAACGCATTTCCTGGCATTTTGGGCCATGAAACTCAGACATTAGAGGAATGAATTAAGCTGCAATTATACTGTGAAAACCATGTTACTCAAAGAAAGCCAAAGCAACATTTCGATAATGTAACCGTATAAACAAAAAGTGGAATGATATTTTTTGGTCCATTTGCTGGCGAATTAATAATTATTTTCTTGGACATTTTTTCAAAGGTAGGTACATACCTTCACTTGTAGTTGTCTTTTTTGGTTTTCGTTTTCCTTGACAAAAAGATCTAAAGTTAATCTTTGCAATTTCGTGCTGATAGTCACACACGAAGACTACTCTTTTCCAGTTTCCTGCTCGCACTAATTATGCATTCACATTCATGTGTCGAAATCCAATATGGCGGGCAACAAATCATATTGTTAGTACTTTCCCGCCACCGTACCAAGATTTGTTCAAAAAGACAGTCTCGAGCATAACGTTTTTAAACTGCCCTTGAGTCAGAAGTCTTTTAGATGTTTTCAGAAAAGATAGGCACTGCAAATTTTTATTTTTATTGCGCCCAAGTAGTTTAGACCTGATAAACATCATCTCCTCGACATATCTTGACTCGTGAAGCAATGAAAGTAGCCGGCAAAACCTGGCAGAGAAGCCGGCGAACTTCGCTAGCTGCCGGCTCTTATATACAACCCTGCCCTTCTAGCCGGGTCAACCCGAGTCTCAAGAAGAGTTACCCGGCAAGGGGGGCTGACCCGGCTTGACTACTGTTTTCATGTAAACGCTAGAAACATTTGACTGCGAAAGGGTTACCCGCCGCGTTGATTCAACCCAGGCTAAAAGGCAACCCTGGGTCGTCTAAAGAGGCCCTAACAAGTACACGATTTGAGGAGAAAGAAATATTGAGTAAATCGGTTTCTACGGAAGTGTTGGTATGGATAGTTAAAACACTTTTTTATCTTGCTAGCAATTGCCTACTTGTAAGACTACAATACTTCAACCCAGTGAATAAAACTAGCCATATGCCCGCAAATACGCATTGCAGACCTATTTTTTATTAAGGAAATATACAGTGCTTCATTCATAAAAGACAGTGATCATAATTCATATACTAATACATTATAAAAGAATGAAAGTACTATTGAGAATATCAGCTTTTGTGTATAATATAGTGAAGGTCAGCCTATATTAATTTGTACATTTACTCAACATGGTCCTAAGGAAATGTCAACAACAATAATAATTTCATAAAGTCCCACTTTAAAGCCCCCCCGGCCAGTTATAAGCCCCCCTTGACATAGGACCATCTATTTGCCAACAAAGATATTATTTTGGATATAAGCCCCCCTGAGATATAAGCCCATCTAATGTATAAGTGCATTACTTTTGCGTTTCTTTACAAACATCAAAGTTTTCAATTTAAAGTTGTAGGCAAATAGGGTAATACGATAATAGCTCCAAGTGTAATGGTATGTTAGCTTTAATTTGTTTCTTGGACACATTCTGAATCATTTTTTTAACTCCGCTTATAAGTTGGATAAAAGCTCTCCCCCTCTGCCCCCCCCCCCCCCCCCCGCCCGTTTATAAGCCCACCTAAAACCCCTTAAGAAGTTATATGAGCCCAGGGCCCGATTGCTCGAAAGCCGATTAACTTAATTCAGGATTAGCGTAAACTTTTGTTTCACGTTTTCGACTTTTTGTTGAAAGTTTCTTTTGCGTATTTTTGTTTTTCAAAATTGACGTCTTCTCATGTAAAGTTCTGCCAAAAAATCTACGTTGAACAGCATTTGGCAGTAGAGAAATAAAATGCTTGGTTAGTTTTTAATCTGGGATTAGCGTTAATCGGCTTTTGCGGAACCGGGCCCAGGACTTTAAAGTGGGATTTTACGGGACTTTATTAAAGCATCTTCTGAGTGATTAACGAAATATTGAAAGTAGCTTTAATACGCTAAATCTAGTAACTTGAAGTACATGTATCATGTTGTTGAGCTTATCTAACCTGAAGATACCAATTCAGTACCAATTTTCAAAATCGGGTCAAACAAATGTGAGAAATGAAAATTAAGTGCAGAACATTTGTGACCTCTGAGCTTTGTCAGAAATGAGGTATTAAAACTTCAAAGATCTTTGCACAGAAAGCAGGGTTGCCACCCACTGGAAAATGATTAGCTAGATCACAGTTAGATCACTCCAAGAAATGTAAAGTCATCTTTCAGAGTAAATCTGCAATTTATTACCAGGCTTTAGCTTGTACATCGCTAAGTGACAAGGGCTGTTGTACAAGTACTTAACTCAAAAAACTATTGTACAAGTAAGACATTCCTGGGAATCAAAATAATGAAACGAATTTAGTGAGCGTGCAGTAGTGTAAATTGAACCAGATAACGTGTGGAAGTTGGATTGAATTCTTTGATGGAGAGATAGTATATCTCATGATCAAGTTATACCATTAACTCCATACCATTGAAGTACGTAATATAAGATTGTTAATTTAGTAAACAGATTCATGGTTGCTGTGTGTCGAGATCAGTTTGGTAACAGACCACAAAAGTGTGGCACATGAACAAAATGCAAGAGTAATGTAATATAGTCTAGTAATGTAATATAGTCTAGTATGAATAGTGATGTACATGTATGTTAAACTCTTCTTTCGTAGCATTTACCGGTGAACAAGCTTGCTAGTTTTATTCCCTTGGTGAAACTTTGAGCATAATTTTTCCATTGGGGCAGGTAAGAACAGCTCCAACAATATAACCCAGTGGAGGCTGCAAGGAAAGAAATCAAACTCAATGATTTGTGCGGCATGGAAGTCAAAAGATGCATCAATGCATTATGTATACATGGCTACAGCAAAAATGACTTTCAATGTTCGATGGACCTCAGTCCCGTTATTATTACCGAGTGTCGTAGAACAGTTGGAAGGAAATGACAAGTCCACTAATGCCATTCCAAGTTGTGATCTTTGACTTAAAGTTAGATACATCAAATTTAAAAAAAGTAAGACAGGAAGCATGCAGAAGTATGGGGTTTGGTGATGCGCAAAGTGCTGTCCACTTTCCTCACAGAACGTTCCATGCGCAACATGCTACAAGAGAGGATGACTTGATACCAAGCCATTCACACGACGACTGAACAATGTTTTGCAAACGCCATGAGGTCACACTTACCGGTGCTGTTTTCTCGGTGTGCTCTAGCTTGTATTTCTTCAGTAATCTCACCAAGGTCAGTTTAATTTCCAGCAAAGCAAATCTCATGCCAACACAGTTGTGAGGACCATATCCAAATGGCATGAATGTATAAGGATGACGCTTTGCTTTCTCTGCTTCAGTGAACCTGCCAAAGACCAAAGGTATCGTCTTTAAGTCAACCATTTCAACTTCAACTATGTTAAAGTTGGACAGAAAACGTTATTTAGACCTGGCCTTCGCATAGCAGTTTTAAAAAGATTACGCAAGTACTTATATTTGTGCCGGGTGAGGATTGCCCAAACATTCATCCGTGACTTGTATCCAGATCGAAGATGAATGTCGTGAGACAAAAGAAGAAGAGGAAAAGCTGGGAAAAAGGGAGTTGGGAGAACCAATGAAACATAAAGCATCAGGGATTGCCTCCGCACCTTTCTGGATCAAACTTTTCAGGCTCTGGCCAGATCTCTGGATCATGATGAATTGCATAACATGGGACCAAGACCGGCATTCCACTTGGAATTGTCACTCCTTTGATAGTGCAAGTCTCGTTACAGTCCCTCTGGAGTCTAAGGAAGCCGAATACATTACAGTCAGACAGGACACAATGACAGTTACTTTTTAAGTTGTTCCCTATTCACAACGATGATGGATTTTTCAGTGAACAGTAATTCCTTAAAAATGGGAGTGTTCTGAGATATTTTGAATAGCCAGCATGTCGAGAGTTGCTCTCTCTTGCTGAAAGTAAGTCTCAAGCAACTTTTGATACCGCTAATCGAGGTGACAATGACTCCTTGCCGTTTTTGTTTACTTAACTACACTGTTTTAATGTATTTGTCTTAAAGCTGAACTCCCTACATGCAGACAGTTACGAAAAAGGGCATTACATGTATTTGAATAATTTTCATGCAATTCACAACAGTAGAATTCTAGAAGTAAAATTAAGGGTCAAAGAAACATGGCTTTTTAAAAATAAATAAAATAATTTTATTTATTTTTAAAAAGCCATGTTTCTTTGACCCTGAATTTTACTTCTAGAATTCTACTGTTATTATTATCAAAGCACAATGCAGATTGAACAACCCTCAACAAACCAGTATTTTAGGTGTTTTTGTAGTGAATAGCTGTGAAAGGCAAAGCGTTAGCAAATATCCAACAGCATTGTTAAAGATACCAAGTGTGGTGTCTCTTCCATACTTACACAAACCCTGGGGGATACATTCGCAATGCTTCGTTGATAACCATGTCAAGGTATTCCATCTTGTGAAGGACGTCATATGACGGTGATACCTGTGGGGTCATGTAAATAGGTATTCAAAAAAGGAGATTCTAAAAGATAGTTATGTTCCAAGATGTCACACATGGGCATAAGCTAAACTTAATATGCCTCCAGTGAACACAAATACGTCATTCACAACGGGGTTTTCATAATGTCTACAATGGTGTGTTCATTGTGGCATCTTATCACTGCTATAATGGGGTGTTCTTCCAGGACCCATCCTTTTAGTTTGTGCCCCCACCACCATAGCCACCTACTCAGATGCTCTTTGGACTGGCTTACGGTACTTTGCGAAACGAAACGAAACGAAACGAAATGGTACTTTGCGAAACGGTACTTTGCGAAATGGTACTTCGCGAAACGGTACTTTGCGAAATGATTAACTGTAAAATTTATTGCTAAACAACGCAATTTGAAGCAATGCAGAAATCGCGAACCTTCAAGGGGAAAAGAAAAGAAAAGTCCGTAAACGAATAAAGAGCTTGCTCAATAAAAGTGTTCCAGAATCTGCAAGGATATGCAAGCTGGTCGTCAATTACAAAGCCATTCTTGTTTCTAGTAGGAACGGCTTTGTGTTTGTTTCACATGGAAGTATTTTCACGTTGCGTACGCCTAGACTTGTAAACACAAAGTGATGCCAAAAAAATGTGAAGGGAAATCGTTTTCCTGTCACAATAACGAGAACGAAGTCAACGGAGAGGCCAATTATAATCATTAGACTCTTATCACGAATTAGCCTGCGTAGCATGGCGGTTTTTGTCGAGCCGGGCGCACGAGCGGCGAAGCCGCGAAATTCGCGCGCGAAGCGCGCGAGAACGAGCGGCGAAGCCGCGAGAAAAATAAAAACCGCCTGCCCGGATTCGAGGGGTTTTTGACTGCCGCCCCCTTCACATCATTTTGACACCCGCGGTGACAACTTGTCTGGCTTCAATTTCCCCAGCCAATCATAGGCTTGATAGTAATATGAAACTTCGCGAGAAAAGTGTGGCACGTTTGGCAAGAAATCAAAACAAATCCTCATGCTCTTTCGTCTTTTTCGATGGCTACGAAGGGCGATACGCCGAAAAAGCCTGGCAATGTTCAACGGGCTATTTCAAACGTCAATGATAATTGTAGATTGTGTTGTTGTCCGCTAAAGATTAAATACGGAGAATTAAAAAAAAAATTCGTATATTTCAACGCAAAACCTTTTCAAGGTCTCGAAGCGCGAAGGATGCATACAAGGTCTGACTTTGGCAGAACTCTGTTCACATATTGGACTGGAAATTGAAAAATCCGACACGTTCTCTGATCGAGTATGTACGAAAATATGGTACGAAAATACGGAACGCATTTGATTTCCATACCTTCATCGGTGCTTGAACTTTCAAGTAAGTCTTCCAAGTAATACCTTCATCGCCTCAAACTTGAAAAGAGAGAAGGATAACTCGGCTGTGATGGAAGTTGATGACCATTCTGGTAGATTCAAGCGGCTTTTGCCAACAACTATTTCATCGCCAGATAGAAGTCCTCAAGCCAGATAAGGGGAAAAAAGCGACTGGACAAAAATCATCAGCGAAAATATCCTTAAGTTTTAAAGATGTTTCGAGCTCTGTGGTTAACACTGACAGCGATCACAACGAACTCTCTACTTTGAACACAGCGGATGACTCACCTCAGGAAGCTGGCGAACTTTTTCTCTCATATCTAAACGTGGAAGACTTACTTGAAAGTTCAAGCACCGAAGCTAAAGTGGTAATTGTTAACACGGGTGGTCGCGTTGAAACGTTCAGCTCGTTTCATGATAAGACGAAATCGATAATAGTAAATCTGTGCAGAAAAAAATGGAAAACGGTAGCGAATTTGACATTCTGTGTGTGATTCGTCGACCACAATCGTCGACACGGCTCGATCTAGAGCACTGTCTTCTTTTAAAGCGGCAAGGAATGCCTTTCCTAACACCGTCTCAGCGGAGCGATAGAGAAATTGAGGTGGACTCTCTCGAACCGCATTCAGTGCTTCCGTCGTAAGTTCCATTGCCGTGCAGTTCAGCGACAACATTTCGGAAATCTGGTCGTCTATAATACTTTTCAACGGGGCAATGACAATCACACACGTTTTCGATGAAGAGATTTCTTCTTTGGCAAGAGCGAAGGCAGTATATATCATTCTCTTGCCAAAACCTGTTTGCAAAATTGCCATGACGTCTCTCCCATGAAGAAGATTGTTAAGGGCCGTTTCCTGCTCTGGCTTCAACAAAACTGCACTATTTCCCGACGAATATTCAAGAGCGACAACGCTCTAGTTAATGCTTCTGCGATATTTTGATTTTGTTTTGACGAGAAGATTTGTTCAGTCTCTCGAAACTCTCCCAAGGGAAATTACCAAAACATTTGATTGACGTTTCACTGCTCTCAGCCAATCCGAAATTCGCGTGCACTGGTGAACGCATAATTCAAAAAACCCCATGAATTTGGGCAGGCGGGAATTAAACTCGACTCTTCACCAATCCTCTCACGGCTGAGCCACTCGCTTTCACGGCTTCGCAACCAAATCAGAAGCACTCTCGCACGAAAATCCCGCCAGCTACGCAGGCTAATCACGAATCAGGTGCAAGTTTTCTTATTGTCACAAGTGTTCATTTTATTTCGTGATGTAGCATGTTGGTGTTTTCATGTTGCAACATTCGGCACATTATCCATATCATCTAGATTGATAGGGCTATACCACTATCAGCCCCTCCCCCTCCACGGTCCCTGATTCTTGCGTGGTGTTCACTAGCTTTTAGTTACCAAACTCGGTTCGAAGACAATAATACATATCTTTTTAGCCCCCATCTCCCACCCCCGTTAAGCCATTTTTTATAACAATACAAGTTAAGTAGATTAACAAACTCAATGTAACTGTAACTCTGACTGTACTGTATGGAACAATGCCATATTTTACATCAAAACAAACTCTGATAATGATTTCAATAACATCTGTATATTATAATAGCTATAACTCGAACGACAACATTTTAAAAACAAAACAATTTGGAACAATTCGTTTTCCTGTAGTTCTTAAATTCCACTTGTCTGGCAACATTGAATAACTGCTATTTGTGCTAACGTAATCGTATATCAAAAATTCAGTGTGTTTAGTGAACTAAAATCTCGATTATGAGTTACACGACGTGAAGGAAATCTCTCAATATTATGAAACGAGCTGTTATTTTGATATGCTAAACCCATGATTATATGGGTCGCACAGCTGTTGATATATCTTCTGAAATCTGTTCCTACATATAAAAAAAAACAACTGTTAAAACTAAATGCTCCCATGAGCTATGGAGATTTCACTTCTATAAAGCAAATATCTGTATCCAATACTTTCACCTATGCAAGATAATTTTTCCAACTGATATACAGTAACTCGAATCAGATTGGCTAGTATTACTCTTGTTAGGTCATTAATCTTTGCGTCATCGGAAACTTGGTAGAACATTGCTTGTAATGTTGGACTGTGTTTGGGGGCATTGGGGCCCAATGCAATGTCATAGAAATATACATCTGGCAGTTTCAGTAATGCACCTGTTGAACTTAACGCTGTAAAATTTATAACGCCTAGACTTGATGTGCACTAACGACAAGATGATCTTAGTGATAGAATTTCGGGTTTCCATCCAGAAATATACCTCTATCGATATCATCTAGATTGATAGGACTATACCACTACAGTACCAGCCCCTTCCCCTCCACGGTCCCTGATTCTTGCTTGGTGTTCGCTTTTAGTTGCCAAACTCGGTTCGAAGACAATTAACAATTATTCCGCGAGCCCGAATGGGCTCTGAGTCAATAACCCATGAGGCCGAAGGCCGAATGGGCTATGAACTCAGTGGCCATGAGGGCGAGAGGAATAATTGTTTTAGTAAAATCCCACTAGTTGGTCAAAAAAATATCGAGACAAAACATCTTTCGCTAGTTAAAGCTAGACTTTAATTGTTGTTTTGGTTTTCAAAGCCGGCGCTTTTCGCTACTAGTGGGCTATAACAAATAGCCTACTAGTAGCTCAACCAATCAGAACGCAGCATTGATAATAGACAACTAGTTGGATTTTACTAATAATACATATCTTTTTAGCCCCCATCTCCCACCCCCCGTTAAGCCATTTTTTATAACAATACAAGTTAAATAGATTAACAAACTCAATGTAACTGTAACTCTGACTGTAATGTATGGAACAATGCTAATGGAAAATTGATACGGATGGAAGCAACTTCGAAAAGGGAAACGGGAAAATACTATTGCGCAAATAAGTACATTCTTAAGCGCCACCCTTACTTTTCGAAGGGAAAGCTTAAACTCGATCTTGACACCACGTACAGATTCAAAGAGGGCCATCTAAAACACCTCAAAGAGATGTTTCACTTCGATATATAAATCGGGTGCTGTCGAACGTACTATTCAAAACCAACAGTCGTAGCATACCCAAAGGGCCTTTAAATTAGTAAATTAGTAGCGATAAACAGAATAATCAAAGTGATGATGTAGTACTCATCCTCTGGTGAAGCTCTAACGATAAGCACTGAAAACAAGGTACTGAATTCTGCCACTTAAACTTGGTCAGATGTTTTAGCTAGTCAGCTCCTTGGTCCTGAGAATTGTGGAAGTAAGAAAACACCAACATGCTACATCACGAAATAAAATGAACACCTGTGACGTGACAATAATAAAACTAGCACCTGATTCGTGATAAGAGTCTAATGATTATAATTGGCCTCTCCGTTGACTTCGTTCTCGTTATTGTGACAGGAAAACGAAGACTTCTCTTTACATTTTTTTTTTGGCATCACTTGGTGTTTACAAGTCTAGGTGTACGCAACGTGAAAATACTTCCATGTGAAACAAACACAAAGCCGTTCCTATTAGAAACAAGAGTGGCTTTGTAATTGGCGACCAGCTTGCATATCCTTGCAGATTCTGGAACACTTTTATTGAGCAAGCTCTTTATTCGTTTAAGGACTTTTCTTTTGCCCTTGAAGGCTCGCGATTTCTGCATTGCTTCAAATTGCGTTGTTTAGCAATAAATTTTACAGTTAATCATTTCGCAAAGTACCGTTTCACGAAGTACCAGCAAAGTACCATTTCGTTTCGTTTCGTTTCGTTTCGCAAAGTACCGTAAGCTCTTTGGACTTGTCACACAATCCTCATTCCCCATGAATGTTTGCTGAAGCACATGGTTTCCGAAAGGAAGTGAACTTTGCAAGAGACTTCAATGGATACTATCATGACCTTTGAATGAGTATCGACTTTAAGTTTAGACATTATAGTGTATTTTGCCAAGAAAAAGATGAAGTGTTTATACATCTACAAACTCACACTGTATTAGACCTGGAATAAGAAAAACTGCATATTTACTTTGAGAGTGTTGCCGTTGACATGCCACGCAACAGTCTCACCCCAAGGGAGTCTGTTCAGATTATTTTCATCTTGAAATGAGCTAGCACCGATTGGCTTTCAAGTAATTTCAATGTGATATCTAGCTGCATGATCTTAACAAACAAAAGGAATGTGCTGTTTCTTTAAGTAGATGTTTGTGGGGGACGAAGATTGCGTGACGATTCCAAAGTGCATCGGTGTAGGAGGCTACCCCCCTCCCCATCCCTTTGGAAATTCCAGTTTACTTTCATACTTTCCTTTTAAAATTTTGGCTTTTGCAGCATTCCAGAAGCTTCCACCTTAAAGTTCCCATAAACCTTGTGCAGGTTCGATATGGATATTTTCTGCATCTGCACAATCTTTGGTGGTTTATTCTTCATCAGTTACAGTTTTTAAATAGAACAAGACTTTCCCCTGTCTATTCCGTGGCTATTGTCAAAATTAATAAATTCAAAGGAACATTGTCTTTCACTCTAATCCTGCTGAATATTTTGAGATAGTTGAAAATAAAAGAACTGTTTGTAGCACTTTCAAAAGATGAGATCACTCAGTCCAATCACTTTTAACCCTGTAATTAATAAAAACACTGTAAAAAATGGCTTAGGGCTGTATTAGAAACTAAGCAGCTAACCAACCTCATCTCCAGGGCACATCTGGTCAATTTCAGCTCTGAGTTCGTCTTGTACATGCACATCAATGGCCAGATGATAACAAACAAACCCCAGAGTGGTACTGGAAGTTTCATATCCAGCGAGAAGGAATACAAGACTTTGTGCCTGAATATCATCATTATCAATTTTTTCCCCTCCTGTATCACTTTTTGCATCTAGCATCAATTGCAACATGTCCTTCCGCTGCAAATGGAGGAAAAGAAACTTTGGTATGAAAAACTGATCATTTAAGGTTGTTTGTGTTCACTTACGATGATCAGTTTACAAATAACCATTGAATTATAGCAGCAACAAAAATCTTTATCTTCTTCACACTTTTAATGTAGTGCTGTTTATAACATTCCAGACACTAAATGGGTAAATCCAAGTCGTTAACTTAGTGATATAAAAAACTTACATGTCCTTCGCTGCTACCATTTGCTTTTGTCCTTTCGGCAATAATATTTGCTGCAACAGACCCTATCTTGTCAAAGTCAAAAGGGTCTGGGAAGAACTTAAGTAAATGGTCTCCAAATGGCAACAACACTACAAAAGAAATGAAATGTTATGACAAGGCAATAGGAAAAACGAAAAATAAATCAGTAACATAATAAATGACAACCAAACTGAGCTAATAAAATAAAGACAAATAAATGGTGTTGTTCATTGTCCAGCACATAAATTACTAGTCAGATTCTCTTTCAATACAAAATGGGCTCCATATCCTTTCTGACTAGCGTCATAAGCTAAGGCGGATCCAGGATTTGATGGAGGGGGGTTTGGGTAAATGTCCGCCGAAGGCGGTAGCCCCTAGGGGGGTCTGGGGTCATGCTTCCCTGAAAAATTTTTAATTTTAGGGTCTCTGAAATTCAATTTCCAGCATTTTCAGGGGCAATTCGCAGTGAAAAGATATATTTATTAGCTGAGTTGGTTCACTTTTTTTTTAACCACGCATTTGTTATACATTTTTACGTTCGGTTTAGAGGGTTCGACCGAACCACCCCAAGAGCCGCCCCAGATAAGACTGGACAAACTGGTTTTGGGTGACACGATAACAGGGTAGTCTGTTTGCAACTGCCCTCTTTTTAAATAATGCAATTAAATCCCTACACATTATTCCAATCAAAGGGTGTGGTGCCATGGCCTTCTTTGCCAGCTCAGTGATTGGATCATTTTCAACGGTTTGCGTTTCTGCCTTGACTCCAAATGCTGTTGACAAAATTACTTCCATGGTCAGACTCTGAAGCCATCTAGAAAAAAAAAAAGAATTATAAATAGCATTCACATCACCTCTTTTGCACAAAGGCCAAGAAAGAGAAGGGATGGTAGCAATTATCAAGGTACATAACTTTAGTATTTTATGTTGATCTTATTGCAAAAACTGTATGTATACACTTCTTGTATCTCTATATTTTTCAGATTTGGAGTTTTTCTGTCTTACATTTGAAATTTGTAATACGTGACTTTGGCAAAGAGAGATGTCACAATTGACATGTGATTATTACTACAGTAAATTACTTCAGATGCTTTACACTCTGTATGCTTTTGATTACTTGTACTATTCAGTTAATACTGTTGGAGGTACATGTACTCTGCGAGAGGGTGGGGAAAAGGAGCAACCGATCCTGACCCCCAAAGGCTCTTACAGCAAGAGAAAATGAGGGGACAGAAAGGGAGGCTCCCGGTCCAGCCCTTGGGATGTGTCATGTCCATGAAAGTTATTTTTAGACGAGCAGAAGTCTTCCGAGACGTCCGCATGAAGGCTAACCTCGGTCCGATGTTTGATAGAAAATACATATTCATCAGCCTTCCTCGTGCTCCATCATTTTCTCTTTTCACTAAGAACCTGAGAGCGAGGCAAGACTGCATGCGGACTTCCGCTAGAACAAAGACTTCCGCTCGTCTAAAAATAACTTTCGTGGACATAACATATCCCAGCCAACGCCCTGAGCCTCCCTCTCTGTCCCCTCATTTTCTCTTGCTTACAGTCAATATTTATACATTTCCTAAAAGAGTAAACATGCATAGTATACAAACAAAACTACCTGTGGAAATCAACAATCTCTCCTGTTTTGGAAATGCTGTCCACTTTTTGCATTAACGTATCCACCGCTTCATTCATAAAAGTCATCATCTTGAAGAATAAGATTAAGAAAATCATTCAGTTTTTCATGTCTGAAATTGATTGCCATTAGGCTATTTCATCAATGGTTTCAAGTTCAATTTGGAATTAATTTGCATGGGTGAGTTTTTGAGAAAGCTGAAATTGCACAAGCTGATTGATCAGCGAGTGCAATGTCCGCTTTTTTAAAACTCACAAGTGCAAATTAATTCCAAAATGAATGGGAAAAACTGAGTGTATGATTACTAATGAATAATATAAACATAAAATTTGGGTGAAGGAAGTGCCGGAATATCTTTCTTCAGAAGCCTTTTTTCTCGTCCAAGAAAACTTTTTTCAAAGTTTCCGCACTAAATTTTCGTCAACATTTTACGTGATATCATTGGCTTAGAAAATTTCCTATTCTCTTTCAGCTAATTATAATCCAGAATTTCGATGTGTAATGTGCACTGGTTTTACACTCAAACTGCACTAGCTGCTCTCAATCAATCAGAATCTTGTAATTTTCTCATATACATTATTAGCCATGTTATAAATGCTAAGATAGGATCTATGATTAGCAGCCCACAGAGAGGTTATTTATGTAGCATCATTTGAGGCTACAACTGATATCTTTCCCTAGGATAACAATCATTTACGTTCCTTCAAGATCCAGTATTGTGTAAAACATGAAATTATAAAATAATATACCTTATAATAGCATAAGTTATCATCAAGTGACCAAATATTGCATAATTCATGATGGTATAAATTATTCGATTTGCAGATGCAATGCTTATTAATGCAATTGCCTTACTTGTTTCATTTTAGATGCACTGAAGGTTGGTGACAGAGTATTACGAAGATCCTTCCACTTCTGCCCAGGTACAATTGTCAGCATTCTATCGTATGGCTTCGGGATATCCAGGAGGGCCTGACAATAAAATCAAATCAGGCAGGTTGTGAAATTGACCATCATGAAGGTTAATATGCCATTTGGGGATTGTTACAAAAAGCAGTTTACAGCTTTCATCACAGCAGTTGTACAATTTTTCACATGGTGAGTACATAGTAGACATGGCATGCGCAGCCGCTTCAATCTCGCTCTTACAGGGCTTGAAATTTGCGAAAAAATCCAGTCGCAATTTTGCGACAAGATACGAAAATGTAGTCGCAATTTCGAAAATTTTAGTCGCAAAATCATCGCGCTGCATTGTGTTGTCAGCGGTGTAGCAAAACAAAATATGAGCCCACAATACTTGTGTTGAAGTAAACCGCTGAAAATGGCGAATGATATTGAAGGAATGGAGTTGTGCACGCAACATCGCAGCGAAATTACGCTACAATTACGCTATCTTCAGATTGAAAGAAAACTCAAGGCGAGAAACAAAATAATTTTGTCATTTCTTCATTTATTTTAGTAAAAAGAGCAGCAAAGTGGCAACTGCTACTAATTCTTTTGTTTCGAAAGAGCGAAGATGAGAACAAGTCGCAAATTTGCGACTTCTCCAGATTTTTTAGTCGCAAAGGGAAAAAATTCAGTCGCAAATGCGACTGTATTGGTCGCAATTTCAAGCCCTGTCTTAGCACACCCTCCTGCATTTAAGGTTAATTACTCTAAGAAACATTAAAGTGCCAGTATGACGAAAATCGCATCTCTTCTATCGAAGCCATCTCAGAGCACAAACAAGTAGTCTGCATGAGAAGAAAAATGCTGTTTACTATTTTCAAATATGTCTTTTTGTTCCAGAGATATTCGAGTTTTTAAAATATTTCAATTAGCCAAATAATGAAGTCATACACTCAACCTAATAATTTTGATCAAATATGATGAAAAATGATATCTCAGACAATTTGTATCAGAATTATTTGACTCTTTGCCGTAAAATTCTACTACTAAATCTGCTCCACAATTTGAGCTTAACAGTTTTGTTACCATGGCAACATACTGGGTTCAGACCTCCCCAATATTTAAGGCATTTCTGGCCACCTTTGGCGTTCTATTTTCATATTTGGAAATGGTGCCTCCTGTGCATGATCCAACAAGCATATAAATATGTTGGCTTGAGTTTGTGGCCTTGTTTAACCTTTTTCGAGCTGAAAATCACTTAAATATTGAATTCAAGTGGGTGGGGACTGGAAAAGAGTGAGTTGCCATGGGAACAAAATGTTTTATAACAATAGGTGTGTTCTCTGTAGAACTATTAGCCTACCACGTTTCAATGGTCTGTGCTGCAAATTGGCGAAGATAGCTCTATTTATATACGGTATATTATGTACATTATGTAATATTTGGTTGAGTGTATGACATCATCAGTCATCTCATTTGCATATTTTGCACATTTTTTAAACTTAAATATCTCCAGAACTACAGTAATGCAGATATTTGCAAACGGTAAACGGCATTTTCATTCTTTCATAGAATTCTTTGTGATACACCTATCAAGAGGTAAAAATTTGATCATAGTGGCACTTTAAGAAAACCATTACATGCAATTTATTAAAGATACACATATATGCAATAACAAAACAATGTGACTGCACTATCTCATTACCCTCCTATTGTGAAACTTGGGGAATTCTTTAATGAGAATCTCTTTGATCATGTCGGGATCAGCAACCATGAGAAATGGCTGACGGAACAAGAACATTCTAACAGAAAAAAAAATCAATACACATGTAATGCACCATGACCTTCAATCATTTAATAACTAAGAATTAAAGGTATGCCAGTGACATATTAGATGCGAAGCAGAGAAGCCAGGATGTTGTATATAGTCTTGATGCATTTTTGAGAAAGATGTTTTCTGCCACAGGGCTAGTCGATCCCTCAAACAGCAGTACCAATGATTAAAGGTGAATTGTCAGAGAAATCAACCAGAATACAGGGTATAATGACTGTGATGGACTAGCATCCCATCCAGGGAGAGGTATTTACCCTTGCGAATCAAAGCTAGGAATTCCTAGGAATTCCTAGGATTTTCTTAAGAATTCCTAAGAATTTATTCTTGGGAATTCTTAAGAATTTTTGTGAATTTTCACGGTAATTGGAACATGGAATTCCTAGGAATTCCTAGCAATTCCAAGCTTTACTAATCTTGCTTGGTGAGCATGCATAATTCCTAAGAATTCCTGGGAATTCCTAGGAATTGCTTTACCCTGGAAGTAATTGGGCTAAAATTCCTAAGAATTCCTAGGAATTGTTTTACCCTAGAATTAAAATGGACGAAAATTCCTAGGAATTCCTAGAAAAACTTACATGTAGCTGACTCAGCAAGAAATATAATAATCTTGTAGAGCTCACATTAGATTTGATACTACACAGGAATATAAAATAACAACAATAATTCCTCTGAAATCATTAAATTTTAATCAAAAAGTAATATCAATTAAATTGCACTTTCATTAAATGGGTACTTTTATACCAACATAATACAATTAAATAAGATCTATGAATCAATTTTGCATACATGTAGTTGTATTTTAGTACAGTCAAATTAACTTCATAAAATTTTCATATGTATTTACTTAACAATTTAATATTTTTGTTAATAATTTTGTCATAATCATCAAATTTCCATTTATATAATCAACTCTTTCCCGATAAATAATTAGAATCTAAAAATTCTCTTCAATAAACGTGATCAGAAACATTATGAAATTTTCTTACATCCTCTATTTTATGGACATTGAAAACAGCAATAACAGAGTTGCAAGTTTCTAATGAACATTCAATGAACGTGAGACAAATCATCTGTGTAGCAAAGATGTTCGTTATAACCTCTTGAACTTGCCTTGTTTGCCCCCTCAGAAGTGTGTAGCTACATGTAATTTGCACGATATGGCGGCCATTGTGAATAAGATCTATTCAAAGGTGATATTTAGATTAGCTCTTGGAAAATATGAAGAAATTCCTTGACATGTTTTTCTTCACATAATGTACTTTTTAGAGCTTTTTAAATGTTTTGTCTTCATGTTGAACCCAGAATGAAAAAAAAAAAAAGTGAAATTACTGATCGTTTGGACTCCACTAGGACACAAAATATCAAGAGACCAAAAGGATTAAGACACGTTACAAGGTTGTTAATATGAATCTTGAACTTACAGTAAATTAGGTTCAATTTTTGTTTCTGAAGGCCAACATTTTCTTCACCCCTTTAGGGATGACTGTCTCACTTCATCTGGAATGAAGAGGTGAAAAAGTAAAACTTTCAATCCCTCAAGGGGCTAATTGTCGTGTTTCTCACCATCTGAAGCAACTGGGTCTGAAAGAAAAATGTTAATTTAGGTTTAATTATGACCAAAAATTTAATCTTATCAACTGATGT
>NC_090890.1:2044205-2051705 GCF_036669925.1 Montipora capricornis
TAGAGAAATGTTGAATATCTTTGATAGGGATGGTGCAATTATCGATGCTGATTCCCTAAGCATGCGTGCTGTTATTCCATCAGGTCCACAAGCTTTATTGGTATTTAAACCCAACAGCAACTTCTCAACATCTGCTTCGGTACAGCTAAAACAACTTGCTTTTCATTCACCGCACTGACAGTATCCTCGTTCTCCCATTGAACAACAATAAAAACCATCTTAACTCATTGTAAAAGCCACAAAAATCGATCCACGGTATTCAAGTAAGGGCGCCAAAAGCGAATGAGAAAGGCTTCTTTGTTTCGAACACGAGGTCATTGGCTCAAACGGTAGATGCTTCATATATGCAACATTAAAAGAGAATCCGCTGGATTATTGCAGAAACAAGCAAGAACAGTCACACGAAGATCGCATAACTTCGCCGATTCAGATTATATTCCATGGATCCAAATTCAGTCGGACATATTGACGACAACAGACATTATGAAAAGCTCACTCATGAAATGGAACCCGCTTTAAATGTTTGATTTGTCATCGAACGTTGTCGAGGAAACATCGACACTTACGTTCTGTCCACTGGGTTGTCACTGCGTAATATTATAGCGGTGTCTGCATCTGAAGTATGCAGATTTCGAAGCACTGAACCAATCAAATCTGCGGTTTCAAAGCTGCTGTTAATGCGTTCGAACCCAGAGGCAAAGGTAGAAGGTAAATATTATTGGGACTAATGGAACAGTGTATAATTTGGGAATGCATTTAACAAGAGTCCTGAAGGTGTATTTCCTCCACAGGCTCTCTATTTTAGCCCAATTATTTGAAGGTGTTTAATGTGTTGAATAATCAAATTTGGTGAAAATACAAAAGTGTTGACATGGAACTAAATTTTCTTCCCATGATTTTCATATCGGTCTCTTCATTTAAATATTTTAATTGGTTAGAGAGTAAGGACCATTAATTATTTTTGTTGTTGTTTAAGAACTTAATGTGACATTCCAGTGTGTATATAATAAACTTGTCTAAGTTAGAAGTACAGAATGTGAATGAAGTCATGGTAAATTTCTTATTGAAGTCCATCCACCCTTTGTACCTCTTTGCCTTGGAATTTTCAATAATTCCCAATATTTCCCAGTGGTCTATTATTGACCATTCTCAAAACGTCTTTAAAAATCCCCTTGTTGTCTACTTCTGTCTTGGAATTGTTGGGAATTCCTAGGAATTTCCAGTAATTCCCAGCAGTATAGTTATCCAATCTCAGAAATTCTCAAAAATTCCCAGATTGTGAAGTCTTCCTAATTTGCTTGAATTGGAATTGTTGGGAATTCCTAGGAATTCCCAGTAATTCCCAGCAGTATAGTTATCCAATCTCAGAAATTCTCAAAAATTCCCAGATTGTGAAGTCTTCCTAATTTGCATGACTTGGAATTGTTGGGAATTCCTAGGAATTCCTAGGATTTCCTAGGAATTCCAAGTCTTTTGGGAATTCATTTCTGATCATGCTATATAGAAACTACAATAAGTTTCAAATGCTATTTGTACTGCCACTATATGTTTCCTGAGTGTACCCGGCCAGACTAATAAATGTATAACAGAAAGTTGAGACTACAGTGTAGCTTGTCTGATCATTAACCCCTGATCACACTACATAGTTATGTATGTCAACTTAATTGGTCTCATCAGAATTTAACAGTTTTGATTACCTAATGGTATGTAGTGGTCTCAAGGTTGTAGTTTAACATCCTTTGTGACGGAATGACTGATATAAGTCAAATAACCAAAATCACTTATTTAAGAAAGAAATAGTTATTGACTATATTTATCAATAACTCACACAATGATCAAGTTCATTGATGAGTTACAGTAATAAGCAGTACTCAACCTCAGGAATTTTCAGAAAATAAGGATCAAGTGCAATTCAAAGAAGCTGACCAGGTGACATGCATTACTGACTGTACACACACGTCCTGCACTTTTCAAGATATTGCCTATTTTAGAGAATACATACCCAAACACCTTGCCATATTTCTTGTACCATTCCTGGTGAAGTTTTGGAGCACTGTTTGGCTGATTTGATAAGGAACAATAATCATTGCAGTGTTATATGTAAGTCTAATAAACTAAGGAAAATGTTTTTTAATCAGAGAATCTCCCAGCTGGCATATTTACAAAGGTATCAACAACAGTTAAAACAGTTGTTAAAAATTTTTTGATGTACTAGCATACATTTTGACTTGATTTCTTTTCTGCCATATTAGAGACACCAATGTACACTGTTAGGGCCTGTTAACAAGCAGGTAGGCGGGCTTACAAGCAAAATTTCACAGGTAGGGTAACCCTACAACCCAGGACAACTTAATGCATGGTTACATTCAAAGGGTCTGGAAACAATTAGAAAGTTAACCCGGGTAGGCCGGTTACCCTACCTGGAGTGTTTACCAGGGAAAAAGTTAACCTGCCAGCCAGGGTAACCCACCTACCTGGGTAACCCTAGCTGCCTTGTAAACATGACGAAGAAAAAAAGAGAAAATGTGTGAGTGCTAGGGTAACCCGCATTCGAGGGTAACTCACTTCCACGGGTAACCCTCAGTCTACTTGTAAACAGGCTCTTAGTGATAAAAAATTCATGGAAACAAGTAGGACTGCTGCTAAGGCAATATGCTACTGGTTCTGCGTAAAAGGACACCAATCTCTCTCAGTTATTGTTTTGCATGGATTGCAATATTATTTTAAACAGTTTTACTATGAAAGCTTAAATAGGGTTGCAAAAGGTGCCATGAGTATCTCTGTAGCCTTGACGTCCCTGGAGGTCATCACAGGAAACACGTCTGTGTTACAGTGAGTCGCATGATCAAGACACGGGGTATTTTTTTTGTGTCGTACTGGAGCAACTTTCAATGCAGGTTGATGTTGTTGTCAATACAATACAAATCTTGGAATGTGTCCTTTTTTTCAGGATGTTTATTAATGAATAGAAAGTGCTGGAAGCAACAAGACTTAAACAACAGACATGTTTAATATGGATGAAACCATTAAAGAGTGTCGTTGGCTATATTGCACAATAAACTGATCAAATAAAGAATAACTTACATCAAATAGGGTCCTTGCCGTATTTCCAAAAAATGGCAGCGGCGGTGGCCCAGAGATGCCAAGTTTCTTGAACACAGATAACTGTGCAACACAATACCTTGGACAGAAAGAGCGAGTAAGCTAGTTAAGTACATGAATCTATCAAATAATTATTGCACTAAAATCCAATAAAAATAATATAATTTTTGTCAAAAGATTAAACATTTTAGGTATTAATTTAAAATGTCTACGCCGCTTTTGAGCAGAGGTGCCGTGCGTGACCACCTCTCTCCACCCCGTCAACGGTAATAAACACAAATGGCGACTTAAATTATAAGTACAATATATGTCCATCTGAGCTCATCCCTTTATGATAACAACAATAATAAAACGTCCGATCAGTGAGGATTTTACACTATACCGGTATAGAAGAAGAACCAGAAATCCGACCAAAAGTGTGACCCAGTGATCGTTCGCAAACTGAGCTATTGTCCGCAGATAATCAGCCATCGTTACTTTAAAACGAAAGATACGTAGAGCTTCTTGGGCCGGAGCAGGTTAAATCAGAGAACTCTATCCTCTCTTCTAGCAGAACTGTTCTCTTCCAGAACTCTTCTCTTTTTGGTTCTTTCCTGCAAAAGGCAAGAATTGTACAGTTACAATCTACTTATGCTCGGGCTTATGCTGAATTAGTAATGTTAGTACAAGCACAAGAGACGGAACAAAACAGATTAAAATCTATCAGCTAAAGGTTTTTACCTGAAGGAATTTAACGCACTGAATTCTTTGGTATCAGACAGCAAAACTTTTCCTCGATGATTGTCTATGCGTTTTAAGCTTTGCATGGGAGCTAAGCTTGCATTTATGTAAGTACGCGGCGCATAATATTTGTTTCATGAAATTGTAACATTCTAAATTTAGCCACAGATGTAATGCCAAAGAGCAGTGTCACGTCAATCGAGATCAGTTGCTTTTGCTTCGTGAATTGTGCCCTGGAGGTTTCGATGCTATTTTATTCTCATCAATAGTAATACTATTTGTGCATTTTAGTGGACAAAAAAAGCGTTTTTCTCTCTCCCAGAAGCACTTCATCTAACACTGAGTTGCATCAGTCAAGTGCATCGTACAGTTGTTATACTCACAGGAAGTGCGTAACGGGTCCACATCAAACAAAGCTTTTACCATAGATGGGCAAATTGTGAAGAGATCTTTTGAGCAACTTTATTTGTAAGCATGAACTTGGATTTTCAAGGAGTTTGATGTAACATGTTCAATTTTCAACATCATCATTTCATCATGTCATCATTTCTATTTAAGCAATAGTAAATTAAAGAAGTACCTGTAAATACGATTATAGGCTTACAGGCTTTATATAGCGGAGGCCATCTCTAGTTTTACTTTTAGCTTTAATTGTGTGCGCGACATGGCAAATTCAGCAGTATGAAGCTTAAGGACACTTTCTTGCATGCAGTCTGCTCTTACATTTAACCAGTTAGACGTTATAGTTTCTTTAATTTGGCTCTTAGTTATCTCGCGACCCCTTAAATTACGACAGTGTTCGTCTTAAAACGCTTTTTCATTTTAAATCATGTTGAACGACCCGAGTTATGTAATCTGCTCTGTAGTTATCTTGATCCTGTTACTCGGCTGCTCTAGTAAATCCGTTGTTGAGGAAGAATTCGATGAACGATTGTATCATGTAACAAACTTAGGAATACCAAGTATCCTTCTTTGCCCAAATTGGGCGTAAAAGCTGTGTAGTTTCGATATTTTCGTGTATAGCTGCCCACAAGTTATGACAGTTTCATCATGGTCACTTCAGACGTACTGGACTTGTGTTTGGACAAACCACAAGTTTGAAAACAAGCAAGCCGCCATTAGGAGTCAATATTTGCTGATTAATGCACAGATTTTAGGGGACAAGAGACGAAATAGCCTTCCGAGAAAAAAACGTCGGGGAGTTAGTGGAAATAAACTGAACATGGAATTCCCCTTGTTGTAAGCGAGGCTCAGACATACAAAGGTCTACGTGAATGACACACTTTCCTTGAAAAGTTCAGCAAAACTGCAGCTCATGGCTGATGTGGACCTTAAAAAGTTAAAATAGGTTAAAATTATCTTCTTCGTCTCAGCAACTTTTCAAATTAAATTAAATTAAAATGACCTACCACCTATAATATTTGCAAAAGACAAAATTTAAAAGAAAGACTGACGTGTTGCGGTTACGGCACCGAATATAACAACTTTGACGTAATTGATATACCTTTTTAACAATATTGCCTTAAAAGGGAAAATGAAACAATATGTTAAACGCAAATAAATATTTAACAGCGCAAAATGAAACTCGGTAAATGGACAACAGTAATGCCTGAGTTTTTGACAACAACGATTGCCCTATGATATCAGTTTTAAGGTATATATTTACAATTTTCCGCATGATTTCCATGATCCCTTTTTGGATTTTATCAAAAAAAAAACCAACGACTTCACTGATCCACAGAATCCGATCCGTGTAATGATAAATCAAAGTTGAGAAATTAGGAAATGGAAATGATCCTTTAAATAAATGCTCTTTAAACGAAGGGATCATAACCGTAATGTTTTGACATCTGCACCTAACGGCCTGTAGCAAAAATGTTTACGCTCTTATTCACCCGTGTTTGCGGTCTTCGTTTAGATTCAATTGAGATGATATATGAGGCAATCGAGATAGTGCTTTAACACAATTTCTGAACACTTCGCAGATCGTTAAAAGTACTCCGCGGCGCGTCGTTTTTTCAAATGTCTTTTAGGTATTTGAAAATTCTATACAAAACCATCGGCGTACGGGCACCTTCGGACTTGGGGGGGGGGGGACGGTGACTTTCTTGCCCGAAAAAATTACGCAATGCCCGAAAGTGTGGAGGTTGAAATCGGGATGCAAACGCAGACGTTCACCATTTTTCCATCTAATGAAACTGCTATCATTGAAAAAATAGCTCAATTGAAAGTTTGCATACTTAATTCTATCAACAGTCTCAATGTTATCTAAAACGTATTAAAAGAAAAAGTTCTTCCTTCCATGGCGTTGTCCGAAAATGTCAATCATCTTGTCCATACTGTTGACAATGACTTGATTTCCAAAGGCACGCTCAATACAGATGATTATTGAGTCTATGCTGCCCCATGGTGTTACGAAGGTAAATCAGTCCGCTGAACGAACGTTCCGCTGAGCATGATGTTGCGGGAATGACGGCCAAAATGGACGCCACCTTCGAGAACTCTGGTGTAATTGCATAAAGGCTGCTTTCATGCAATTACGTCAATGACTTCTGCCGCTGTCTTTATTGATTTTTTGACATGTGTTTTCTTGAATCGACTTAAAAGGCGTTGGTCTGCCTAAAGTAGCCCCTTGTCGAAATTATAGTAACCAGCAACTACAATGAGCGACAAAAGTAGTTGAAACACTTTTAGGAAAAGACGCTTTTCGATACCTAAGCATTTGTTCTATTTTATTTGCATCTGGCGTTAATTCTCTGATACCCCCGGCCCCCAATTCAATGTTTTGTAGGTGCTGTGGTCTGCCAGTCGGAAGAAATAGAAAAATCAACATTGTTTTGGGGGATGGGGGGAAATGTGTCCAAGACACTCGAAAATCGAATTTTACTGCCAAGTATCGCAACACTTTTGTCGCTCATTGTAGGTCAAAGCTATCATTAGCGGGGAAATTACTTGATTGAGTGACGTCACCTAACGCACAAAGAACATCTTGGTCATTTCCGCTGAACCGATTCTCAATTTTGGCCAGGACCTGGTCCAGAGAGGTGAAAACGGTGTTGACTCTATGGTAATACTCTTGTTTCGATGGCGGACCAGCAGGGAAGGCGTTTTGGTTTTACCCGACTAACGCCTGTAAACTCGTTGAGGGTTGTCGTCGTGGCACACGAGCATTGCGGAATCAAAAATCTGATTCAGCAATAATTATGAAGACAATGTCTGCCAAATGCAGTAACACTAACATAGGAATGAAAAATATTCAGTTCCGGGAGTCTCTACCAGATATCACATATCATTTCGTTTAGGGACAATAAAGGCTGAAAAAGCGGTCAATACCCGGTAGTTACCAGCTGGGTGACATCAACTCGTATTATGTGATACTTTAATACTGAGATTTACGGATAGAATCGATCGAATAGAATAAGCAAATTACTTAATGGCATTTGTGTAGTATTTACCTTTCGCCTTGTTGACCCTTGACGGCCGCTTGACCTTTAGTCACCTTCTAAGTTTTTCACTTTTTCTTGAACCTTTAAAGTCCACGGAGTTCACAAAGAATCGAACGAACTTCAATGAGGAAACCTTAAACCTGACCTTCATGTGAACTCGTAAAAACGTTTTCCCGCTCTCCGCGAAATTGGCGCGAAAATTAGGCGCGAACTCCAGCAGATGTTAGCAAAA